>NW_015174324.1:277043-300081 GCF_001447785.1 Gekko japonicus | reverse complement strand
GTGTAGGGGAGGGACACTTTGGCTGTCACCAGCAGTAGGATGATTTGTGAGAAGACGTTACTGCATCTAGCTATAGGTAGGTGGGACTCTTTTTGGGCTAAGGAGTTGTGAAACAAACCAACCAAACTCTGAAGTTAATCCTTTCCTTCCTTCCTTGGGTTGTCTGCAGAGCTGTTTAGAAGCATGACGGGATGCTCAAGTGTTGTATCAGTGATTTCAGGCTTTTCTTTTTAAAAAGGAGTTTATTTAGAGACAGAAATGTATATTGCACAGGTGGACATTGGGGAGTCAAGAGGCTCAAGTAAAATTAAGGCTGAAGAGAAATCAAAGCATAAACATGCAGGGGCAGTCTTAGTGATTCTGAGGCACTGGTCGAAAATTCAGGAGGGGGCTGCAGAATCACTGCCACCACCACCACAGGGACAGTCAAGGGGTGGCCTTCACTCATTGGGAGTGGTATGCAGAGAAGTAGTAGGTGTGAAGATATCAGCATTGGTAATGAGACAGAAAACCTAGTGAGCAGTCATTCATGAAAGTTCATGCCCTGCCACAAATTTTGTTAGTCCTTAAGGTGCTACTGGACTCTCGCTGGACTCTCGCTCCCTTCCAGTAATAAAGAATGCAAGCTGTGCTGTTAGGTTTCTCCCCACCCCCCATCTGTTAGAAATGAAAAGGGAGATCTCTCCAAGTGCCATGGGACTCCATTTTTCTCTCTCTCCCTCTCTGGCATGCTCTCTCTGGCTCTTTCTTTTTCCTTCCCTCTCTTCCCCTCCCTTTCTCTCTGAAGAAGTGTGCTTGCACACAAAAGCTGGAATAAAACATTGTTGGTCTTAAACACAGTTCTCGTTCTCTCTCTCTCCCCCCCCCTTTCCTCCTCATCCCCCCTCCTTTGAAGAAGTCTGCACACACACAAAAGCTTATACCTGGAATAAAACGTTGTTGATCTTCTCAAAAGAGAAGGGGACTCCATTTCTCTCTCTCTCTCCTCCCCCCTCCCCCCCTGGAGGCGGAGAAGGAGCCCTCAGCCAATGGAGGAAAGGGAGGTTTGGCTTTCTTTCTCTCCTCTGCAAAGCAGGAAATAGGAGAAACTGGGCAAAAGCAGCTGCAATGAAGGAAGCAGGAACAGGAAGCAGCAGAGAGCCAGTTGCTCATGGGCTGGATAGGAGCCGTGCAGGGGCCAGATCTGGCCTGCGGGCCATATGGCACCCCTGCTGTAACCTAATCTATATATCTAATTCTCAACAGCACCCTCTGTGTGTGGTTACTTAGTTCAGCAGATGGGGGCACACTCTCCCCCAACAGGTGTTTCTACAGATTCAGGGGACTCCATGGGTCTGCAGAAAAATCCAAAAAGTAAAAAAGCAAACAGACTCAGGGAGGGTTAAATCCCTCCCTCCCCAAATACCTTTTGAAATGGCTGCTGCAGGGATCTACTCCGGGCCCTGCTGTGTCAGCTGTGAGACACAGACTGACTGATAGCCAGAGAGAGAGAGAGGGCAGGAAGCAAAAGCAGAACTGGAACTTGGATTGGGGAGGATTCCTCCTGCAGTATGAATAGCTAAATAGTAGGGGGTTTGGAGCCAGGCCTGGGACAAGGATTACCCGCTCCATGTTGGGAAATTCCTGGGGATTTTTGGTGAAGTCTGAGGAGTGCGGAGCTTGGGAAGGGGAGACGCCTCAGCTGGATATAATGCCACAGAGTTCACCCCATTTCTCCAGGGGGACAGATCTCTCTTGTCTGGAGTTCAGTTGTAATTCTGGGGGATCTCCAAGTCCACTGTTTTGTACATCACAGGAATTTTGGAGCCTCTTCATCCCACTGACTTGTTTGCAGAGGGAAAGTGGGAGGTTCTTCCCCTCGTATCATGCTGATTGGTTTGCCATGGCTAATCTAGAGGTAATGGGGGCCATTCCCAGGTTGTTCAAGCTAGTTGGACAGACTTTGTGGCATCTCTGCATTTATTTCCGGGATGGAAAATCTGTTTACCTACTAAGTCATCTTGCTAGCTGGCAGCCTCCTGGAGTTTGGTTATACCCACAGAGTGCAATTTCAAATGCAGAGAAAACAGATTTTTAGGAAGGAGTGACACACTGTCATCACAGTTGTTTCCCAGGCATAGCTGAGCCAATCTTCGGCAAGTTTTTAGTCCAAGCTTTGTTTGTTTTCTTGATTATTTTCATATTCATCCTTTCTTCTACCATGGAACTCAAGGCAGCATACAACGGGTTCGGAAGAAGACTCCCATTCAGGCATTGACCACACCCAGACTTCCTTAGCTTCACAAAGCTGCTCTATCATGTGTCTTCCTACCTCACTAATTGTGGATTATGACCTACCAGCTCCATTCTAAAGCTTTAAAGGACTGGAATTGAGCTTTCCTGTGGATTAGATGAGGGTCTTCAGTTGCATAGGAACATCTGGAATTGAAGGGCTGTGTAAAAGTTTAGAGGTGTTTCTTCTTAGGTTTTGTTTCTCAGTAGAATGACTGCACCTCCATCCCCAAGGTTTGTGGAGAAACTGATGCGCTGCCTCTCTTCACTTTAGCCTTTTGGTGAGAGTGAAGTTGTTTCCAGTCATAAGAATTTGTGGCAATTGTATTTGAGAAACTAGGACCCCAGACACCACCCCTATAAAGGACTTCTTCACATACTAAGTTTCAGTCAGGAAAAGTGGGTGTGTGTCTCACATGCTCTCATTTTTTTCTGGGCAGATGTTATATTTTTGACACGTCTGAAATTCCTCAGCTTGTGGAAATCAGCTTATTTTTAAAGAGATCGTGTATGCATAAAGATTACAGAATGGTTCTAGGAATTAAAATGGAAGAGATTGGTTTTACTATTGTGCTATTTTGACAAACTTTGAGAGTTTCTACTCATAGCTTAAGTTAGCTTGCCTGATATTTCACCCTCATAGACTCTACCCATCTGTCTAAATGTACAAAGTTACTATTAATATATAGATTAGCCGTAAGGAGCTCTGTCACGCCCCGAGGACACCCCCTGGGGGACGCTGCCTTCCACCATCGCGCTTGCCTCACTGGGATGCTCCGCAGACCTCAGAATGGGAGGTGAGGGGGTTGGACTCACGCTTGCCCTCCTCCTGTGTGGCCTTCAGTTGCCAGCTCAGGCTCCCTGGCTATTCCTTCCTAGTCTGCTCCTAGAGTCTCCTTTAGACCCCTCTTTCCTTGTCAGATGTCCCTCCCCCCTCCCTTCTGCCCATGGCTGCCGCTCCTATTCATCACTAGGGGCCTTGGGCCATAGGCTTTCTGGAGCACCAACCTGGGTTCCTGTCCCACTCCCTCACCTGCCTTGCAGTGTAGGCCTGGCCCTTCCTCCCTGCAGTAGCCATGCACCTGCCTGGAGGTGGCCTACTCCCTTGACAGTAGAGCTGGCTTCCGCATGCTCTTCCCAGGGCTGTAGCATGACTGGCCTTCTGTGAGCTGCCAGAGGTGTGCACCAGATCCGGCAGACTTTATGGGCCATGCTTGTCCCACTCACCATGGTGGCTGCTGCCCTGCTAGAGCTTCTGGGATCGACCTCTGCTGACTGCATGGCTTTGCCAGGCTTAGCCAGTGTGCTTGGTCTTTCCCGGGCTCCCCTGATGGTCCTGGGAGCCTGCTGCTGGTGGGGCTCCCATGCTGGAGAGTGGGTGAGTCTTGGGCCTGGGGGGCAGTGGGGAAGCCTCTGGGTCCCTGGATGTCTAGCTGTGTGGTCGTGGGTGTTCCAGTGGTCCTGGCTCCGGACAGGCTCCTCCCTTGATAGAAAGTGATTGCTCAGGTTATTGTCTAGTCTAACTGATAAACAGCTTCCATCAAATAAGTGCAATAGCAGCCCAACTTCTAATACAGAAACAGCATTACAAAATATTAATTGTGTTTTGTATGTATAAATAGCTATCATGAAGTCATGAGGTAAATTGTGTATCACATCAGCACAGGTCCATTTTCATTTTCTCGTTTAACTCTGGGTTGTTCTGAAGCATAATCACCCAATATATTAAATATAATTGTTTCATACCTTAGGTCTCAAGCCAGGTACTGTAAACTCAGGAAGAATGTTACCTCGAAAATCAGCCCAAACACCATCTGGCAGTAAATCCATTTTATGCCCCATAATGCACTGCAACAAGAAGTTTGACAATGGATATCTTCTTCTAGGCCACCTTAAAAGGTAACATTTCTTTATGCTCCAAGTAAATGTGCCACTAGATGGGGTATCGTGTGGAGCTTCAAATGCTACATCCAAATTTCTCATAGATGAAAAACAGGAATTTTTTACTTTTGTGTATATTAAGAATTTTTCACACTGTCCTTTAGTGAACTTGGTACATATTAAATGAAGATACAGGACAGGGCTAAAGTTGCTTTTACTCTGAAGTGAAATGGGCAGTTTTCAAATGCAGAATTCATATTGTTTATTAAAACATGTCTTTATACATATGATTCCAATTAACTATCTTCTTAGGTTTGATCACTCCCCATGCAACCCAGCAGTTACACTACATGGACCTCCATCTAGTTCTTTTGCCTGTATAGTCTGTAATGGAAGATTTTCTACCTCTCAACAATATAGTGATCACTGTTTATCTAAGGTAAGAATTTGAGGATAGGAGTTATTTTAAAGAAAATGGCAAGTTCTTTCCCCTCCAAAGAATAACATTCAGAGGGAGACCCTATGTATTAACCTCTTCAGAGGTACTCTTAAGATGTAGAATTTATCTTTGATTCTTTATAGTTCACCTAGCTTAGGAGGAAAGACTGTATAGCATTTAGCATTTGAGATCATACCCCCACTGAATCATGAAGCTCACCTTGGATCTGTCAGTCATGAACAGATAAAAAATATTACAGCTATCAATGTCTGTACATATGGATTACTTGATTTTGAAAATTCCTTAGCAGTTCAGCCACTGTACTCTTTGGTTGGGATTGGAATTTCTCCTTTTTACTATGTATATGTATGCTGCAGAAGACATTTAGGAATGTGGTATTAAAAGAAAGAAAATACTAGAATTGTTTTCTCATTATCTACCTGTGAATTCTAATATTGGGAACAGTCTTCCCATAGCAGTTTGTAAAATTATCTCCAGTAATAAAAAGGTAAAGGTTCCCTTGCTCGAAAGCCAGTCGAATCCGACTCTAGGGTTGCAGTGCTCATCTCTGTTTCAAAGCCGAAGAGCCAGCGCTGTCCGAAAACGTTTCCGTGGTCATGTGGCCGGCATGACTAAACACCAAGGTGCATGGAATGCTGTTACCTTCCCACCGAAGTGGTACCTATTTATCTACTTGCAATTTCTTGCTTTCGAACTGCTAGGTTGGCAGGAGCTGGAACCAGAGACGGGAGCTCACTCCGTCATGCGGCACACGCGGGTCTCGAACTGCTGAACTACTGACCTTCCACAGCCTGCAGTTCAGCGTCTTAACCACTCGAGCCACCGCAGCTCCATCTCCAGTAATAGCAGTTAATAAACCTCCACTGTATCTACAAAAATGAGGGTTTTTTCTGTTTCCTCCCCCCCCCCCCCCCCCAGTTTCCAGGCAAATGAAAATGATGGCCATGAAAGAAATTATCCTCCTCAGCATATTCAGTTTTTTGCCTGCCCGTGCTGTTTCCTTCTTTTTAGCCTAAGAGATGAGTGCCTGCAACATATGTCTGGAGAGAATCATTTTTCTCACTGTTTTAAACTGAGTGGTATGTTTCTTCTTTTTAATATCTGGTGTGAACACACACTGCATTATTTGGTTATTTACAGAAAATCATGATGTGACTTATCTGGAGCGGGTCCTTAAAAATTTTGCCTCACACACTACCTCAGATCACTCTCCACCACACGAGGGACACCAAAAGAAGCTTGTTGTAGGATGCATCCTACAACAGCTTGGATATAAAACTCTCAAGCCTGTAGCCCAAAGCAGTACGTGTGAGGTAAAGTCAACACAAAGGTTTTTCTTGAACAATAAATAACAACTATTTAAACAAATAACTGTAACAAACTTTCAGGTAAATGAGTCATTCCTAGACTACACATGCCAAGAAACTTTATTTCATAGGTTACAGTTTCAAGTAATTTTCAGATAAACTTTACTGCTTCTTGAGTTTTCAGAATAGTATAGGGAAACTTGCACTGACCTGAAACTTAATGTAAAACCTTTAATCCCTACACTGGTGCTTATCCCTATCTCTTTCTCTCTTCTCAGGCTAAATCCTAATAGGCTGACTGCTCATCTCTAATTGCCCCTGCTCCAGTTGGCTCTTCATAGCTGAGCAACCTATCTTTTCTGTAAAAACAGGTGTCCTGACTGACTCATCAATGCCCAGACCAAACCCCTGGATCTAGGAACACGAAATTTGGGAAGTGCTCTCCTTCCATGATGTCAGTGCCCACTGTGAAGGGATTTTTAGAAATTTGACCCCTAAGGGAGTGAAAAGGGGTAAAATATGTTTTCCCAAAGGGGTAAAGCTTTGCTGTGTGCCTGGCAGGCTGCTGCCTGCTTGCACACCCCCCCCCCGCCTCTCTGATTGGTCAGATGTGGAGCTCAGCATTCTGAGGTAAAAACAAGTTGCAGGAGACTGCAGACAGTTGAAGACAGTTGGTATTCAGGGAAGTTATGTCTTCTGCACAATAACATCAGTGATTCAAGACTCCTGAATACGGGTTTCTCAAAAAAGTCGGTATGGCAATACAGTTCATTAATGTGCATGGGGAGATGGTGCAGGACCTTTCTAGGAGCCATTTCAATATGTGGCTCCCTTGTGAACCTGAAGAAGTGTCAAACACATCACCCCTCCCTCAGTCCAACTCTGCCTCACGCCTCTCACCTTTTACTGTCCCCAAGAAGGCTCCCGGATACTGTGCTGTTATATTACAAGACCAATTCAAAAAACCAAAAAGCCCGTCCTAAACCATAAAATGTATTTCTCCACAGAAGTATTATAGCTGAATTTACGGTAGTTAAATACTGTAGTGAAGGATGGGTTTTGAGCTAGTATAACTATATATGGTGCTGTTACAATGCAGTCCTAAGCAGTGTTATACCTTTGTAAGATCACTGACTTCAGTAGGTTTAGAAGTGTGCAACTCTGTTTTAGGATTACAGTAGTACTCTTGTGGTGAATGAGGCATTCATCACACATTCTTTTTCAAACTGAAAAAAATGTGGTAGTATTGTCTTAAGCAGGACTGTGAGGTGGATGCCCAAATGCAGTCTTACATAAGATAGAAGGCTCTGAAGTCTGGATGTGCTGACTCCACAACTTTTATTGCATTATTGAACTGCAGATACTTTTGCCAATCTGGTAAAGAGAGAGAGAGAGATGTCAGGAAATGAGTTGTTTTACCCCAAGGGCATTTGTTGTTTTAAATAAAATAGCTAGGACTTGCATTGTTCATTTGATGCATGTGAATTCCCTAAAATATACCTGATTGCTGTATGGGAATTTTCTGGGCACAGCCCTGATGTACTAAGTACTGCTCTACTTTCTTGTAAATAATTATCAAAGATAGAAGAATACAGGTGGTCACTTGCAAGAAACTTGTGGGAATGGCCATCCCATTCTCTCCACCTTTGCTTCCTCCTCTCTACCTTTACTTCTCTCAGTCTCTCATTTTTTTCTTCTTCCTGTCACCCCTTCTGTTATTCTCTCTCCTCCATACTAGTTGCTTCTGCCTCCACACCCCATCACTCTCCCGCTGCCCCCCCATTCCGTCACTCTCCCAGCCACCCAGCAGCTTGCCCCCACCCGCGGCAACTCTCCTTGCTGCCCTCTCATTGGCAGCTTCTCCCCCTTATGCCAGTGGTGGCAGCTCTTCCAGCCACTCGCCTGGTGGCTCTTCTGGCTGCCTGACAGCTCTGCTGCAAACACAGCAATGGTGACTCTCTGTGCCGTCCACGTCCAGCAATTGTGGCTCTCCCAGCTGCCCACCCAGCAGCTTCCCCCCACAGCAACAGTGGCAGCTTTCCCACCTGGCAGCTTCCCACCCTCAATGGTAATGGGGCTGGTGACTTCCCCACCTGTCTCCCTGCTTGCAGCATTGCAGCCTCAGTACAGGTGTGGGCAAACTTTTTTTTTTTGGTGGGGGAGATTTAAACCCAATGTATTTTCAGACTTTTCTGCAAACCTGGGGGTCCCCAAAGTTTGCAGAACCATCTGTCAGAGCTGCCATGAGCCGTTTGTTGATTATAACCATGTCAGTCCATGTGACCATGATCCATGAATTTAGATATCCATAGATTGGGCTGCACTTGGCTATTAGAATATAAGATTCATGGATTAGGCCAGGAATTTTTAACCCAAAGTGGAGCTAGACAGGTGCAGAGTTTGAGAAACTTGAAATGGAGGAAGAAATGCAAGAAAAGGGCAGTTTTGTGAGGGTGTTTGTCTGAGTCTTTGAAACTTGGTAGAGGTCCTCACAGGTGCCACAGGTGCAGAAAGTGCTTTGTGGTAGCAGGAGGGGAGAATTCCTCTGTGCTGGCATGCAGCTGGGCAAAGGAATTCCCCAAGCATTGTATTTTTTAAAAAAATATTTAGTGTAATTTTACACAAAGAACATAACTTGGAATATTAATTTGAAAAGGCTCTTTCAGTGAAATATTTTTTTTTGGGGGGGGAGTAAAATATAATACTCAGATTCAAGAATGCTTTCCCATAAGCTTAATTATTATATTAGCTACACAATTTCAAACATACACAGTTAAATAAATCAAAGTCCAACTGTAGGTTCTGATACCAATAATCATAAAAGGGTTTCCACCCATAAGCAAAATTGAGTTTTCAAATTGAGCCACCTGCCAAACTTTGTTTAAACGCATTTTAATATTTAAGTATTTTACACTACTCCGTTTGGCAGTCCCTAAGTATTGTATTCTTATAGAGCCTCCAGAGCTTGTTTTATCCTGCCTATCATTTTGGAATTCCTTTTTTCTGCTTTCTCTGGGGCATTAGCTTCTTGTTAATGTTAATATTCCATAACATACAACTTATGAAGTCTTGAGGCACATGTATAAAATAACACTGAAGCCCAGTTAAAATAAAGAACAAAACCACCTCATCTTATGGGGTCAAGATGGGCCAAATAAATTGCTCTTGCAGTTACTTCCAACAGATGCTCTGGATGTGACTGTGACTAATCTTGGGGAGAGGGGCTTCCTTTCTCTTTGGGCAGCAATCAGTGTTTAGCTACCCACACTACTCGTCCTGGCTTGATTCATGCAATTGATTTACTTTCTCACTTCAGTAATTTGAGACTGTTTGTTCTGGAGAATCTTCATGCTGTGCACCAGCTAAATGCTCATAGAAGCCTGGGGTTTGGGGATTTTTATTTTTTTTTGCAAGAATTGATTGGAAATTTACTGCATGTTGTACATGGTGCATTATGACCTTGATGCCACTGCTACATAAAATCTCTTACCTTCCTGCCTATTTGGCTTTGCAGGTAGTACAGTGGAATATTGTTTGAGGGGAGGGGTTGGGCTGATATGTGGATCTGATCTGAGGACTAGATGACCTTTGGTCATTCCAGTTTGGTGATACTGTATTTGAAGTCCATTTTATACCTCTAAGTAGACTTTTCCAGCACATGTTGTCTTTGCATTCTATTGCAGATAAAACGGGGACCCCACTTCCTTTGCCTTTTCCAGCCTATGCAAAAAATCTTCTTATCTCCTTGTGCAATGAAGTTCCATTCCAAGTAAAATGTACATCCTGCCATCAGGATTTATGTTCCCATGTGGAGCTAACAGCACATTTCAGGTTTGTGAGAGTTTTAACACTTGTAAAATCTGACTTCAGATCAATCTTTCTAAACAGCTGTTGGATATTAAGCCCAGCTTCTGTTCTTGTGTGTCCTTTGTCATTTGTTTGTCTAAACAGAACTGTGAATAGTCAACCATAATGCCGAAGTGTATTTCCACTGCTGGAAAAGCAGTAATGTGCAATGGTGTGTGTGTGTACACATGTTAAAACTTTCCTGATTAAAAATTGCTTTGTCTAAAATCAGACTGTAACAGCTTGTCCACTCTACATACAAATGATGGGTAAAAACTTTACAACTGAAGACCATACGCGTTTCGGCCCCTAAGGGCCTTCCTCAGTGGTCACTATTATCTATATATTATAGACATACATTCAAAGACCTGTTACAGAATTCTAGTATCCATATAATTAAACCAGATGTTTTTTCCTGAAATTGTTCAAAGAAAAATAAAGGGGGGGGGGGAGAGAAACAACATCATTATTTTGTCCAAATGTATAAAAGAAACCATTATTACATAAAAAATGATTCTATTAAAGATAAAGTTACCTTGTCTACTTATAATTGGACTCCTGGTATTAGTGATGGGCCATAGGTCTTTGAATGTATGTTTTAACACGTGTACACCTTAATAAATATTTGTACTTTTTCATATATATAGTGTGTGTGTTCACTTCTGCCTTTTAAAAGGCTAAGACAGCAGTCATGTACTGCTTTCAGTGCACTGAGCCAGCTGCCAGTCATGGTTTTAAAGGATTCTGACAGATGTTCTGAGATGTCTACTTCAAGAATAGGAGGCATTCTGTGGCAGAAGGGTATGGGTAGTCTTAAACTGGATTTAAAAAGTAAATTATACTGTAATACAAAGCTGGCATCAAGAATATTTACTGCTTTTGAGTGGACACTGGAACATGTTTAGAGTTACAGCTGCAAAGTCATTTTTGTTTGTTTCCTTTCCAATTACAGAACTCGTTGTCATAATGCCGGTCCAGTAGCTGTGTCAGAAAAGAATATCTCCCAAGTTGCTGAAATATTTAAAGTGAAAGGCTTCTGTCAGAGCTGCAATGAGCTGTTTGTTGATTACAACGGTGTCAGTCAGCATACTTGCAAAACCTTGCACAAGGTTAAAATTCTCACTACAATGGAACAATCAATCTTGATATTTTGCCATGCCAATAAAAATGTCTCTTACCTTAAGAAACTTGGAAGCCTTGTAAAGTCTTCTCCTCTGAAGCGATCTTTGGCCATGGATGATCAGAGTGAAACCATTTCAAAACAAAAAAGGGTTTTGGAAGACAACAGCCAAGAGACTTGTAATGCCCACACCGTGAAAACCTGGATGTGTGAATGCCATCTGACATTTCCTTCTGAAGAGTTAGTAGAAAAACATATTTTTTCTTCAAACAGAATATGCCACAAGTGTGCTGTGTGTGGGAAGCTTGCAGAAAGTACAAGCATCATCCGTTTGCACATGAGCAGGTTCCATGGAGGAGCACACTTGGCTGATTTCCTCTTCTGGTGTCAGTCCTGCAATGTAGATCTTCAGAAAGCGGATGATGTAATGGCACACGTGACTGAATTTCATGGTGGACATAACTACTTTTGTGAGAAGTATGTTAGTGAGGATGTGCATGCTTTATCTTTTGACAGACTTACAGACTCAGTCTGTGATAAATCACTTGAGATAGAAAACCAGTCTTCGACCCCTATGGAGCTGTCTCCACCTGCAAGTCCAATGGACCTGTCTGAGGAACTGTCTCACCAAGGGAAATGGCAGTGCTGCTTATGTGAGGAAGTCTTTGACTCGGAAGATACTGTGAAACAGCATTGCATGTCACTAGAGAGCCATCATTTTCACAGATACAGCTGTGCCATGTGTAAAGTTACATTTCGGAAAATAGAAACACTGCACCGACACTGCCAGGATAAGCATAATAATGTTATACAGATTAAACATTTCTGTGGATTTTGTGGTGACCTCTTTTTTGATGTCGAGGAAGAGTTTTTACTTCACTTTAAGGGTTTCCATAGCACAGATTACATATGTGTGTCTGCAGCAGCAGAAACATCAATCAAAATCTTTGAGACGATAGAAGAAAGCAGCCTTCTAAACTGTGGCTGTCGAGAGAAATACATCTCCAAAGAAAATAGAAAAGCAGATTACAAGAAGTGCCAAGAAGCCATGCTTGCAAAAGGTAACCTGTGGTTTCGCTGCACCTCATGCTCTTCAACAACACAAAGCCATTCTGACATGCTTAATCATCTTGCAGGCCACACAGTCAACAAAGCTGAAAAAGAATTGTATGTTGTGAGATGTGGAGCATGCAACAGAAATTTCAGTGAGCTTGCAGTTGCCCATCAGCACTATCATGCCAAACACTGTTTCTCACAGAAGCCCAAGTTAGACTTTGGCTCTCCAGCAGAAAGTGACGTCTTCCAGTTCTCTGCTAGTGGGTCTTGTGTAGACAAGAAGCCTGATAAACTGAAGCTTTCAGCTGCTATGACTGCACCAAGTTCAAAATCCCTTTCTCCAAGGAAGCCAGGAGCTATAAAGAAAGAAGTGCTTGGCCACTGTAAATATACTTTATTTTTATGGTTTGGATTATACTGCTGTCAAAACATAGTAATGTTGGATCCTACCATTATTTCCATTGGTGTTAAGAGGGAGGTTGGATGATCTTGCTTGATTCCTCTTCTTACTGCAGCCCCTCAACCAGGGTTTTTTTGTCCATGCAGATCTTCCTCTAATCACTAGCATATCTTTTTGGAGGGGTCAAAAGGCATGCCAGGGAAAGGGCAATTATCTACTTGCACTAGTAGAAAGCAGGAAATCAGTCCATAGAACTATATTTTGAAAGTAGTCTGGATTTCGATATCTGTAATGGAATGTGAAATATATTTTGATCTCTCCCTCCCCCCAACCTAGACGATGAAGATCTACCTGATCTAGATTACTTGTGCACCATGACGCATATTATAATGATGGATTTAGATAACTGGGGGAACCTCTTCCATCAACTGCCTGCTACTCTTAACCAGGGGACTTTTATCTGGGGCTTTCAAGGTAAGGGAAAGAATAAACTGTTCAGGCATAACAATGAAAGCTTTATAGAATAAGTAGTGCACTTTCTTAGAATCTGGCAAAATAAGAAAAATCAGATATGGCCCATGTTCTATATCATGCTTTCTTTGGCTATAAGCCAAAGTGTGTTCATCCCATTATCCCTACCACGCACTGCCGGTTCTGTGTTTCCTTTCTTCATCAGCTGCCACCTGGCTCCTTCTTGACTGCTTGTTTCTACAGGGTTGCTAGGAAACCCCCTAATGCCTGTCACAATCTCATAACATCTTTTGGGGAGGGCATCCTCAGATGATCAGGGGTCTGGAGACTGAGCCCTATGAGGAAAGGCTAAGGGCCTTGGGAATGTTTAGTTTGGAGGAGACTGAATGGGGACATGATTGCTCTCTTTAAATATTTGAAAGGCTGTCATTTTGAGGAGGGCAAAGAGCTATTCCAGTTGGCAGCAGAGGATAGAACCTGAAGCAGTGGGTTTAAATTACATGCAGAAAGGTATCAGCTGGATATTTAGGGCAAAACATTTTCACGGTCAGAGTGGTTCAGAGGTGGAATCAGCTGCCTAGGGAGGTGGTTAGCTCCCCTTCATTGACAGCTTTCAAGAAGAGGCTGGATGAATATTTATCAGAGATGCTCTAGGCTGGTCCTGCATTGGGCAGGGGGTTGGACTAGATGGTCTGTATGGCCCCTTCCAACTCTATGATTCTATTATTATCTTTGATAATTTCTCCCATGTTTGCTTTAAGTGAATCTGTATCTATCTTTAATAGTAGACTTTGATTGGGGGGGCAAATAAAGTTGCTTAGATGCTGCTTGGCCATTTCTGATTGATGTGGGAACAGTGTTCAAATTTCTACACTTATACTTTGATCTGATACACTAACAAGAAGTTTAGAGGAAGAGTTGAGTGCATCTCATTCACTGTATTAACCTTTTGTAACCTTTTTCTGATTCTTGGAAAATGTGCATAACATTTTATGGTTTTCACAGTGACATTCTCTGCTACTTCTAGCCCATCCCTTCTCCTTGTGAAACTTAAGTGACGTTTCTAACAATGTGTCCATCCTCATTTTATCATTTAGGTGGGCACGGCAACTGGAAACAACCTGTGAATTGCAAAATATTTAATTATCTTAGCAAGATTGGGTGTTTCTTCCTTCATCCACGCTGTGGTAAAAGGAGGGAAGCAGCTGACTTTGCAATCTGTGTACATGTAAGTCATCAGGCTTCTTTGACAGCCTTCTGTTTTTGCCATGCATGAATGACTGTCTGGGCAAAATCTACATACACATCCACATCTGCAGGTACCTGAGGGTGGGCCACAGCAATATCCTTTTTTCTTCCTCCATTGCGTACTTAGAGCTCAGTCCTCAGGAGAGAGGACTATCTTTTTCTACATAATAAAACCATTAGTAAATAAATTGTAGAAAACCATACATTTATACCGATGTGCTGAGAGAAAGATAAAAGATGGGGCATACTTCCATGGGGCAGTAGTGTTGGACTTAGCCTCTTGTTCTTTTTTGCCAGCTTATCTTGGCTTCCCAGGTATTTATTGCTGGCATCTATGAAAAATCCATAGTTCAAGGAACTGAACTAGACCTTCATGTAATTTCCAGCCATGCCAGTTCTTAAAATTTTATTTTAGCAAAACATAAAAAGAGACCTATAAAACCAAACAAGGTTAGCCTAATGCACATTGTTTATAAAAATATTATTAAACACATAGTATTACATGTAATATTATACACTTCTGTCTGTACATCTTCAGCTGGATTCAACTTATTCCAGTATAGCAAAAGCATCCTCCAATTCTGAACAAATAGACTTTTTTAGAATCCCCCCCAATATTCTGATATAATTGCCCTAATGCGTTGGCACTTTCCAGCTCTCCCATTGGCTGTGCTGTGCGCTCCATCAGCCTTTGGCCCATCAACCGCCAATCAAGAGTACTCGCGTGCCATTGGCTGGGTGCTGGGTCCACTCCTCTGTGCCCCGTGTGCTCCCGGGGCCAAATAAGGAATACATGGTTGGAGTCCAGGGAGAGAACAAATATATGTTTATTGCAATAATCAGGAAAATACAGGACTGGATACCTTGGCACCCAGTAACACCAAACTATATTCTGCCCCGACCAGGAAGGGCAATAGGTCTTTTATTGCTGTTTGACAGGTGTCATCAGCAAAGCATCCTTTTAGCTGGCACTTCTCTATTGGGAAACCCCTATTGGGATCCCAAGTGTCAATAATTGTGTCTGCTTATCTGATCCCAGAACAGTGGAAAACATCAAGGAACAGAGGGGCCTTCTTTTGGCATAATTCCTGGTTTATTTGTTTCAGCCTGAAACTAGGGAGTTTCCTGATAAAATGCACAAAACTTAGCTCTTAGCAGACCTTCTAGGGCCAGGTGTGCTGCTCTACACAGAAAGATATTTGTTTTGAGAACACTCAGAGTCTTTCCATCTCATAGCTTTACTTCTCAGATGTCCTTCACCTGGAGAGCTTATAATTTCAAATGTACATTCCATTCCATTATTTTCTGACTCTAAGAAAAAGACCTTTAACTATTAAAATAATACTCTAATTAATCCTGCTCTACAGCTCTTCTGTCTGGGCTAAATATTAAAATCTAAATTCACTTTAATCAGACTCCTAATAAGGCACAATGACAACTGTCATTCTACATGTCGAGAAAAATATCAAAAATCACAATCATTCACTGGTCCCTTGTCCTACACTGCCCACTGCTACCTCATCCACTGTTCCCTGTCAGAATTAACTGCCAAAACAGCTGTCTCTCCTGTCGAAGACACTTCTCCTGCTTGGCTTCTGTAAAAAGGCAAAGCCAGAGGTATGTTTTGGTCCTGATACACTGAAGCAGCCTATAGGGATGCTGGTTAGACCTAAGAAGACCTTGACTAATATAGAAATAATAGAAAAGCATTATCTTATAAAGAGATAGAATGAGACTCTCAGCAGTTGTTCTTTGTTCCTGAGGAAGGACCAGAAGTCTGAAACACTGAAAAATACCTAGGAAAAGTGTTGGGCTTTTTGTATATTTATCTTGTATATTAATTTTTTGGCTTCTGAATTTTCCTGTGATGGATTATATGGACAGATTTACTTCAGACAAAGTCTCCTTTGTAAATATTTTGCGGGAATTTTAGCACACAGTTGTGGTTTTGTTATTCTTAGTAAAAAGGCAAAGCCAGGAGGCCCTTTCCAGGCCTTTGTGGGGAGCTCATTGGGGCCAATCCTGACTAGGGTTGCCAGCTCCAGGTTGGGAAATTCCTGGAGATTTTGTGGTGGAGTCTACAAAAGCCAGGGTTTGGGGAGGGGAGAGGCCTCAGCTGAATAGAATGCCATAGAGTCCACCCTCCAAAGCAGTTATTTTCTCCTGGGGAACTGTTACTGCCATTCTCCAGGTGAGGGATGGAGATCACTCAGAATTACAACTGCTCTCTAGATGGCAGAGCTCAGTTTCCCTGGAGAAAAATGGCTGGTTTGCAGGGTGGACTATGTGTCATTATACCTTTCCTCCGCTTTCCTCCAGCTTGGGTCTCCACTGTGGAGAAAGACTGCACTTTTCCTAGGTAGTGGGGGGGGGGCCACGGGATGGAAAGCTGAAGTCAGGGGCAGATAACAGTATGTTGATGGTTGGCTGGGAAGGACATAGGGTTGCTGTGGCATGCTTGCTTATAGGGGGAAACTGTTTTTTCCTTTAAACCACCCACTGTGTATATAAACTTGGTAGTTTTCTGCTGCCACCAGGAATTAAAAATTCCAATTCTCTCTCTTTTGGTAGTATGACCCAGGGTATGGGCACTTCAGAGGACTATGTGACCCTGAGGAAGGACTGTACCAATTTGAATAAAGAACAAAATAGGTTTCTGGTTATCTTGAACTGTGTCTGGAAAAAAGAACTTGTAAATATAACTGGTAAGGTGTCACACACAGTCTCTCAGACACCAAAATTCCAAGCTGATAGACTTCTCTCATATATGTAACCACATTGGCTAAGCTCTTTGTCTTAGGCATAGAAGATAAAACATTTGTCTAACCACACAGTTTAGACACTACTTGTTTCTTTGCCATATAGACTCTCTCACAGAACTTTTAGAGTCACACAGACCCTCTTCATAGCTCTTCCACACTTCACTTTTCCAAAGATACATACACAGAACTCTCTGTCATAAAACACACACACAGATTCCTCTCAGAACATCTCCCACACTCTCAGTCACCAGCCAATCAAATCATACTCATCTCCTCCTATCGCCCTCCTTGCATTACTGCTGTCAAACTAACATTTAAAGGAAAACACACACTAAAACATGGAGTCATTACAGCTGCTAACTCCAGGTTTGGAAATTCCTGGAGATTTGAGCGGTGGAGCCTGGAGATGATGGGGTTTGAGAAAAGGTGGGACTTACAGGTACAATGCCTCCAAATCAGCCATTTCCTCCTGGGGAACCATTGCTGCCATTCTCCAGGTGAGGGCTGGAGATCACTCAGAATTAAAACTGCTCTTCAGATGGCAGAGATCAGTTCACCTGGAGAAAACAGCTGCTTTGCAGGGTAGACTGTGTCATTATGCCCTCCTGAGGTCGCTTCCGTCCTTCTTGGGTCCCCACTGTGGAGAAAAACTGTACTATTCCTAGGTAGAATCTCCAGATTGGGGGGGTGGGGAGATGGAAAGCTGAAGTCAGAAGGGCTGATAAAGTTAGGTTGATGGTTGGCTGGGAAGGAGATTGGGTTGCCAACTCCAGGTTGGGAGATTCCTGGAGATTTGAGGGGTGGAGCCTGGAGAGGGTAGGGTTTGAGGAGGCCATAGCCTCCACCCTCCAAACCAGCCATTTCCTCCTGGGGAATTATTGTTGCCGATCTCCAGGGGAGGGCTGGAGATCACTCACAATTACAACTGCTCTCCAGATGGCAGAGATCAGTTCCCTGGATAAGATAGTTGACTCTGTGTCATTATACCCTGCTGAGGTGCCCCCCCATGACGGCCAGTGTAATGTAGCAGTTAGTGCTTCAAAGCAGGGTCTGCCAGACGCAGGTTCTTCCTGTGGAAGCCGATTGGGTGATTTCAGACCACTCACAGACTTTACATACACAGAACTCTCTGTCATAAAACACACACACAGATTCCTCTCAGAACATCTCCCACACTCTCAGTCACCAGCCAATCAAATCATACTCATCTCCTCCTATCGCCCTCCTTGCATTACTGCTGTCAAACTAACATTTAAAGGAACACACACACTAAAACATGGAGTCATTACAGCTGCTAACTCCAGGTTTGGAAATTCCTGGAGATTTGAGCGGTGGAGCCTGGAGATGATGGGGTTTGAGAAAAGGTGGGACTTACAGGTACAATGCCTCCAAATCAGCCATTTCCTCCTGGGGAACCATTGCTGCCATTCTCCAGGTGAGGGCTGGAGATCACTCAGAATTAAAACTGCTCTTCAGATGGCAGAGATCAGTTCACCTGGAGAAAACAGCTGCTTTGCAGGGTAGACTGTGTCATTATGCCCTCCTGAGGTCGCTTCCGTCCTTCTTGGGTCCCCACTGTGGAGAAAAACTGTACTATTCCTAGGTAGAATCTCCAGATTGGGGGGGTGGGGAGATGGAAAGCTGAAGTCAGAAGGGCTGATAAAGTTAGGTTGATGGTTGGCTGGGAAGGAGATTGGGTTGCCAACTCCAGGTGGGGAGATTCCTGGAGATTTGAGGGGTGGAGCCTGGAGAGGGTAGGGTTTGAGGAGGCCATAGACTCCACCCTCCAAACCAGCCATTTCCTCCTGGGGAATTATTGTTGCCGATCTCCAGGGGAGGGCTGGAGATCACTCACAATTACAACTGCTCTCCAGATGGCAGAGATCAGTTCCCTGGATAAGATAGTTGACTCTGTGTCATTATACCCTGCTGAGGTGCCCCCCCATGACGGCCAGTGTAATGTAGCAGTTAGTGCTTCAAAGCAGGGTCTGCCAGACGCAGGTTCTTCCTGTGGAAGCCGATTGGGTGATTTCAGACCACTCACAGACTTTCAGCCTAACCTACCTCAGATCAAAAGAGGGAGAGGAAAATGATGTGAGCTGCTTTGGTCCCCACTGTGGAGAAATACTACTTTTCCTAGGTAGAGGCTCCAGGTGTGTGTGGGGAGATGGAAAGCTGAAGTCAGAGGGGCAGATAAAGGTACGCCGATGGTGAGCTGGGAAGGAGATAAGGTTGTCACCTCCAAGTTGGGAAATTCCTGGAGGTTTGAGGTGGAATGGGTCCTCAGACATGTACAATGCCATATCCTCCAAACCAGCCATTTCCTCCTGGGGAACCATTGTTTCCAATCTCCAGGGGAGGGCTGGAGTTTAGTCAGAATTACAACTGCTCTTCAGATGGCAGAGATCAGTTCCCCTGGAGGAAACGGTAAGCTCTGTGTCATTATACCTTGCTGAGGTCACCACAGCAAATTGATGCTGCCTGCCTAAGACCAGGACATCCGCCCAGAGCCTCTTTTTAGAGCTCATTGTATTTATTTGCACAATAGGCTTTATTCCTAGTTTGTTTATAAGTCAGTTTGTTCTTCACCATCACAAACCAAACAGCCATACCAATCTTGAAGTATTTTTTAACTGAAGAATCCTCTATCAGATGTCTTTGTTTAAACTACATACTTTTGGTTTTAGTTAATTTACACTCTGTTTCTTAGGTGGGCCGCCTGGATGAGTATCTGCCCAAGCATATTCCTTTCACCATTCTTTCTGGAGACAAAAGCTTTCTGGAGTTGGAGAACCAGCTTAAGATGACTCAACGGGCAACCCGTATTCTAGACCCTCATAAAATTGATGCTGATATGATGTGTGCCTTATTAAACAGCATTTCGGATACGGCCAAAGGTATATTTTTTAACTAAGTGGCACACACTCTTCCTCCAAAGAGCTCAGAGAAGCATAGATGATTCTCCTCCACCCATTTTATCTTCCCAGGCACTGGGAGGTAGGTTATGCTGAAAGACAGCAGCTTTCCTGGTCCAAGGGGATTTAAATCCAGGTCTCCCTATTCCAAGCCAAATGCTTTAGCCATTATACCACATTCACCCTCTTACTCTGTGTTTTGCACTCCTGGGAGGGATAAACTACTTGCCTAGGAAGACAGAGGAAGATGCCCACTTCTGAATATGTGCATTTTTGATTATGTGAGGTTGTTAGCTTGAGAATATTAAGCCTCTGTTCAAAAGGTGTGTGGTAGTCAAAACTCCACAGGAGGGGGAATTATGTGAGCTGAGATAGTCCCTAGTGAGGACAATATTTGTGTCTGTTTACAGAAACTGAAGAGGATTCTCCAGTGACTACACAACAGTGCTTGCAAGGACCACAGATTCAAGGGGGTATGTCTTAATTTCCATGTGAGATTTTTATTAATTTTCTGTGACCAAAGACCTTTTAGGTCAAACAAGGAACATTCTAAAATACTTCTTTGCTTGCTTGTTCTTACTATATGTACACATTACTGAGCAGAAAGCACATAGTGGTAACAAAACAGTAACAGCAGACAAACAAGGATAGTGCCCACAAAACAGTAGTACTAAATGATCCCTTGGTCATAAAATACTACTTATTATTGATTTCCTTATAATTGGAGAGCTGAATTTGCGAACCAGTTCATATTACTGGTGTTGCTCATGCAGTGACCTCTAAGTATGGGTTTATGACATAGACAAGATCACTAGGAGCCAGTAATGGTATGGATCAACTCTTTTGCACAGTACTCTTATGTATAGGCCCCACAACCTACATGGATGTAGCAACACATTTTATAGTGAATTCTGACAACAAATTGTGACAAACCTCCACATGGACATACTGATGCATAGCCTATATAGGTAATGTGAGCCTGCCTGCAGTACTGCATATTCCAAGGTCATCATACAGAAACTGCAGCTTGTATGAACTAGCCCTGAAAGACAATGACTTGCTCAAGTCCATCTTGTTTTGATCATAGCAGAGAGAGGATTCGAATCCAGGCATGAAGGTCTCCTAACTAGCATCAGTGGGTAGAAAGGTAGTGTCTTGTTCTAGAGTCAAGTTAAGCACAAGGACTCTTGTTGCATTTCTTATTGATCCAGATACCTACATGGTGCTTGGCACCTTAAAGTTCTTTGCACTTAGTTACTGCTCCATAATTTAGTTAATGCTCATATAGATGGTCACACTGTTAAACAAGGTCAGGTTTTCACTGAAATATTATTTTAAAACCATAAATAAATAAAATTCCGATATATTTATGCAGATGAAGATGTACAATTACAAGAGGCGATCAGACGAAGTCTTCAGGAAATATGAAGATGTCCTGAGATCAGTGCTCTACAACATCTAAGCTGCTGTCACCGTGTATTAGAAGCTTGTCAAAAATTACTGGTTAACATTTCAAGCTATAAATGGCACTTTAAACAATTGAGCTGCGTCAGATATCACTGTCTAGCATAGAATTAAGCACACTTCTAAATCCTACAGATTCCTCTTGAATTCAACTGTGCTTAACGGCATTCTAGATCTTGGTCATTGCCATTTATCACAATATAGTATAAAATGGTGCATGAGAGAGAAAATACTGTAAGAATTCCTGAACATTGCATTTTAAGGACCCGGTAGATGGCTTTCATGTTATACTCTGAAAGCTAAGATGATGATTTATTCTTATTTTCAGTGTTTTAATATCCTTTTCTGTTATATGTATATTGCTAGGAAAGCCTTGCAGCAGGTACAAGAATTGAATCCTAATTTTCTTGGACTATCCTGTCTTAGTTGATCAGTTTATAAAGCAAAGATCTGTACTTACCTTACAGTTTAGTATACAGGTAAAACTTGAGAACACTTTACTGTGGTGTAATCAAGCACTAGTTATTTCGGTTACCTTTATTTGTTCACTTTGAATTTGGGGAATGAATGCAATTGCAAAACAACTGTGTTGTCTGGCTTTTTCCTTTGTCTTGTTAATATTTCAGAGAAGTATTTTCTTCTCTTTCAACGTATGAATAGTTTTAAAATGCCTTTATGTTCAAATATTAATTCTAGCTATTTCTTAGACAAGGTGTACCATACTTGACCATAATTAAAGTGTTGATTATTTTGTGTTATGTTTCCATTTCAACCTAAGGCATTGGTGAAACTTTTCACCCTGATTTTCTCAACCAACTCTTCAACACACACACACAAATTCTACTTTTTCAAATTGGTCTAGTTATGGATTGATGAGTAGAATGCTAACCTAAAATTGCATTCCTGCACATAAAGTTGCCTTTTACTTAGTCAGACTATGGGTCTATCAAGGTCAGCATTGTCTGCTCTGATGGGTAATGGCTCTCCAAGGTCTCGCATAATGAGGGTCTTTCATTTTACTTACTACTTGATCTTTTAAGAGGAGTTGCCAGGGATTGAAGCTGAGATCTTCTGCAGCCAAACCAGATGCTCTTTCAGTGAGCCACAGTCCCTCTACTGAAACTAGGGTTGCCAGCCTTCAGGTGGGGCTTGGGGATCTCCCGCTTTTACAACTGATCTCCAGCTGACAGAGATCAGCTCCCCTGGATAAAATGGCTGCTTTGAAGGTTGGACTCTATGCCATTGTACCATGCTGAGGCCCCTCCCCAAAGTCTCCAGGTATTTTCCAACCCAGACTTAGCAACCCTGAGTGAAACAAAACATAACTTTGTTAACTTCCTCCTATATGCTCACTTCATTTCCCCTTTGATGCAGCTGGGGGTAAAAGAAATGACCCCAACAATAATGTCAGACCATAAACTGCATTAAAAAAAAGGTGCAGAGCTTTCAACACAGCAGGGCAACTGGCTACTTTTGAGTCAATTTGAGCTCACTTGATTGAAAAAGAAAAACACTTCTGTCCTAAAATACAGTGTCACGTTATTCCATCAGAGCTTTAATAATGCCTTTGCCTAAGTCTGTAAGCTGTGCTGTTCTCTAACTAGGGTCAAATAGCTCATTTTTTTTAGCATTTGCCAGCTTACATTCTCCTTCAGTGGGGGAAGGCATCCACACTGGTTAGTCCACGCCTCCTCTCACTCCAGGCAGGGCTATGCAAATTTTTGAGCATGCCCAGTAGGACAGAGCGTGGGTGTCCTTCCAGTTCGATAGCCCTGCCGCTTCAGGAGGGTCGTCAGAGCCTAGCTCCACTCTCTACTTCAGTTACAAAATAAATAAA
>NW_015174324.1:276003-277015 GCF_001447785.1 Gekko japonicus | reverse complement strand
TTAAAAGACAAGGATAAGTTAAAGATGGACTTGAAGTCTTCAAAAAGGGTTCCGGTCACGGGACCCTCAGGGAAATGGGAGCTTCATCAAGGCAAGCCATTCCTGCGTAAGGTCTCGGGCAAAGGGAAATTGCTGCGGGACGCTGTCTCGGCATTGGGACGAGGTGAAGAGCAGGTGGGTGCCCTCGGGGCCTCGGGGAATCACCTAAGCTTAAGCAGATCAGTGCCGCCAACGTCCCTGTTGGCCTTGGAGGCCTCCTGGCAGCCAGAAAGGGAGGGGGAGGAGAGGCAGGCCATTAGGAACGCGGCTGAAAGTTCCATGGCAGCAATGGTCGGTGAGTTTCCTGCAGCCCCACCAAACACCTTTAATCCTTCCCCACCGGTTCAAGACGGTTCAGCGGAATAGCCTATTATGGGGTGCCTTTCACCCCAACCTTTTCCACCATGGCGGGACCCGCTACCGTGGCCAGTGCAAGTATGGGGGCTGTGCCTTTCCCCCCCACTATGTTTGGTCAGCCCCCATACTTGCACTGGCCACGGAATACATGGAGGGCAGCCTGGTTCCCACAGGCTATACCTGTAGAGTCTGAAGTACAGCAGAGGGGTCAGTTGGGGGGGGAAGAGAAACAGCTCAGGTCCAGTCAGAGAGGACTTTCTCCCAGTGCAAGCCCGTGTGGATCTCAACTTTCCAGGAGAGGCAGCCCAGGCTCCTTCAGTATATCAGTCTCTTCTGATTCCTCTGGATAGCTTACAGGGAGGGGATTGCCTAAAAGGAAGGGGGGAAAGAGGTCCTTTGGTAAAAAGAAACCAGACAGTGATGGATCTTCTTCGTGGTCTCTGTGCTTCACACCAATGGGATCTAGTGCGCCTGCGCTGGATCTGCCGGTGCCTAGCAAGCTCTCTTAAAAGGATTTTCGTGCCTGGCCCAACTGAGCATGCTCAGGAGCCCCAGTGAGCATGCCCAGAAGGGCAGGCACGGACATCCCGCCAGTTCTTTCCTTTCCGCCGCGCTG
>NW_015174324.1:253873-270349 GCF_001447785.1 Gekko japonicus | reverse complement strand
GCTCCTGAGCATGCTCAGTTGGGCCAGGCACGAAAATCCTTTTAAGAGAGCTTGCTAGGCACCGGCAGATCCAGCGCAGGCGCACTAGATCCCATTGGTGTGAATGCACAGATGACCACTCGAAGATCACCAGTTACTGGTAAGCAACCTGTTTTTCTTAGTCTTCACATCCCCCTAAGAGACAACAGCTAGAACAAAGAGCAAGGAGGCTGACTAGTAGACACATAGGCGTCAACTTCAGGGGGGCTGAGGGGTGCAAGGCCTCCACAAACTTTTCCAGCCCCCCCCCAGCACCCAGCACCCAGCAAGAGCCTTGCCATCCCCCTCCCCGCCCCTCACACCATTTTGAAAGTGGAGGGTTGGAACTGGGAGGGAGGTCAGGGCGGGGGCTTGCTTCCTGCCCCACCCCCAGCTCCCAGCAGCCCTCAGTTCAGCTTGGAGGAGTTGGAGCCTGGAGGCTGCACATGGAGTGCCTTTGCAAGGGGGGGGGTTCGGCCGCAGGGGTAGTTTGCTCCCTAGTCCCCAGCCTATGCTGCAGAGACTCAGAGCCCCTGGGATGGGGGGAGGTGTGCCTCTTCCCTCTCTGGTACCTCCACCGCCAGGCAGCTGGGCCATGCATTCTCCAAAGTGTTTTCCCGTTAAGGTGAGTCCTGTGCGCTACATGCACTAATTTTTACTCCTGAGCGCACAGCTGTTTGGCTGAGCTCAGGATGATTAAATTCTCTGGCTGCTTCCTTCCTGGGCTGCTGCAGTCACAGCTTGTTTAATTGTGGTGGGCGGGAGCACTACAAAGCCGAATCCCCCTCCTGTGTAGAGGGAAGAGAGGGGGAAGGAGAGAGCGAGCACGCCAGAGGTGCAAGCTTTCCTGTGGTTTTGGATTTACAGTAATTAGACTTTGGGGGGGGGGGGATGATACTGGGGGATGATACTGTCATTTTCCATTTGTTTTCCATTTTGTTTTAAAGTTTACATATTTGTTTATTCATTTCCCAAGATATTTGTGTGCATTCATGCCATAGCTTGGCTCAGTTTCTTTTCTAGTTGCTTTCCCCTTTAAATTTTGACTCTTGACTCAGCTGCAGAGTTTATATCTTTGTTGCCCATTGCCTTACTGATTTATTGCACTTTGAGCACACTTTGGTGGTGGATGCAGCTTCTGATCAGCAATTTTAAATGCGAGAGAACAGCGGAGAAACCCGATCAAAATGACCATGTGACCTTAGTGCCACAAGCCCGCAGTTTACTTTTAATGAGGATGAGGGCCTCTGAGCATGTGCGAGTATGCGAGAGTACCTTTTTCTCTGCTCCCTGCCTCTCAGCCCGCCTATGGCTCTTGGCCGCCAGCCAGGGTTAATTACTTGTCAGCCGTGAGCTCCGGGACTTCTGCTTCCGCCTGCTTAAGGGCTCCTGAAACGCTGAGAGAGAGATCGACAACGAAGGGATGACTTGGGCGGGGAATGCGCGTTCCCTTCTTTGGCAGCGACGCGGGTGTGAATCTAGGAGCGGCGTTGTCGCCACAGCCTGCAGGGACTCTCCCTGGGCAAGTCGCAGAGGCGGCCACCTTTCTCTCCTTGCGCGCCGGGCCCGCTATGGCCCAGGCCAAGATTAGCAGCAGCGTGAAGAGTGGCGGCGGCGGCGGCGAAGCAGCCCAGCAACCGGGCGGTGGGCAGGTCCGAGGCCGCTTTTTCCGCTCCACTTCCATGGCGGACCGCTCCAGCCGCCTGGTGGAGAGCCTTGACCAGCTGGAACGGAGGTAAGCTCGGCCGGCGGGGTGGGGGTGGGTTGAGAGACAAGGGCTTTGGTCGTGGGGGGAGGTCTGAGGAGGCCGGGGAGCAGCTGCGCAAACCCGGGTTTGGCTCGGAAAAGACGCTGCTCAATTGCGGCAAAAAAACCCAAAAACATTTAATTTGGAAACCGAGATAAAAAGTGACTGTTTTTCGTAAGGAGGGGGTGCCTCTTATATGTCCCCGCCATGACAAACATGATTACTTTTTTTTTTTTAAATAATTAGTTAATTCATTCAGAGTTTTCTCCCACCCCCAGTGGCAGCCGTATGGGTTTTCCCGGTGTGAGGATGGGCACGATTTCACCTGCTTGGCAGGGAACAAGAAGTTTGTCCAGGGGAACACACGAACGCTGACCATCTTAATGATAATCATCTCAGGGAAGCTTTACATTTGCCAAACGTTTCCGTTCCCTTTGGTCATCGGGGCCAGAGTCAATTTGCCTTGCTTGGGGGGCTTGCCATATCTCCAGATGGGATGTCAAGACTTGAATGGTTAAAAAAGAAGAAGAAGAAGAAGCAAAAACGTGATTTTATCATAACCAGAAGAAACATCCTAGGTCAGTGAATTCTGGGGGCTCTGAATTGCATCAGAAATGTGTGAGCTGAATAAGAACTTATTTTTAAGTTTAAAAGTGTCACTTAGGAGGTAGACCTTCCTTAAATTATTCCTTATCCTTTTCTATCACGCTGCTATGTTCACACAACCAGAGTAGCTAAAGGAAGACTGTTTTCAGGAGTAGTTAAGAATGATAAATAAGATAGAGCGATTTAAAAATCCACCCTAAGGCAGGGAAATTTGCCTGGGCTGAGCTGGGTGGTGTTTGGAGCACTACCACAGGGGAGGGGAGGCACCAGTAATAAGACATTTTGATGTTCTAAAAACAACTTCCAGAGGGAAGCTGCCATGCCAAAAATGACAAAGCCTGTTCTACGGTGCAGTCCTAAGCAAAGTTATATGCTTCTAAATCCACTGAAGACAATGGATTTATAAGGGCATAACTCTTAGGATTGCACCACTTGATAAGGAAACATATCCATTAACCCCCCGCCATGTCAGCAGCCCTTTTAGCCATTATAGTTTTAATATACAGAGTAGAGCGGTTGATACAATTTGCCAAAGATTTCACAGGGAGTCCTTATTGGAGCATGGATTCGAATCCAGATCTTTCAGTTCCAAGTTTAGTACTTAAGTGGATCATATTGGCTTTGAGTCATTCTCTTTTCATGCAGATGTAGTTGAAAGTTCTTTGGAAAGTGTAGGTTGGGGTAGGGTCAATATGAGACCAGAAGAAAGTGGACTTCTGTAGCACTAGGAATCAGGAGTAAGAGTAATACAGGGTACTCTCCTTTATTTTTCAAAACTTTTTGAATTGGAAGTTTCTTTCTTTGCTGCTTGCTTACAGATACATAGTTTCTGCTGATTGTCTCCATTACTGATTTGTAAGTGTTAACAAAGAAACACTTATTGTTGTGTTTTGATGACGGCTTCCCATATGCAAGTAATTGTCATGGTTCAGCATTCACCAGTTGAATAGGGGCATGCATGTGCTGCTGCGTCACACATGGGACTCCAAGTGGTGGGTACTGGTTAGGCCTGTAGCTACAGTGGGGTATTTCGGGGCCTGGCCCCCTGACTTCCATCCAGCCCCCAGGCTCTCTGGGCCACCCAGAACCTGGAGGACTCCCCACCACCGCCCCTTCCCCAAGCATGGCTCGTTTTCCCATGTAGGTACCGTAAGCAGAGTGCGAACGCCACAAAAGTGAGTTTTTAAATTTTTATTTTATTTTTTATTTTGTGACATCAATGCCCCCTGACTTACTTAAAGGCCCCCTGAATTACAAAATCCTGGCTAGGGGCCTGATACTGGTATGTTTCACCTTCATAGCAAGCTTGGGTTACCTCACACTTACCCTTCATCTATGTAAGAATGAGGAAGACATGCTGCTGGAAGATGGGCCAGGGTTGTGAGTGAAACACACAGGTGCTCTGGTGGGAGAGGCCTATAAATAGTTCCAAACTAGCAGAGACCTGGGAGTCCCAGCTGTCATTGCAGAACGTTTAGGGAGTCTGGGCAGTTTTTTTTTTGCTTATCGGGATCTGTGCCTGGACTGCAAGGAATGTCTGCTGTGCAATCGTAAGCCTTTTACACAAACATAAATGCCACTTACACCCGACAACTGTGCTTAGGAATACAACCTGAGTTGCCAGGAATATTAAAGGCTAAAATGAGGGTCCCCAACATAGTGCCCGTAGGCTCCATGGTACCCAGTGACATCTATCCTGATGCCCACCAAGTGTTTTTAGAAAGTGAGCAGAGCCAGACAGGGCTTTTGTCCAGCAAGACTTCTGAGTAGCCATTGGAAATACATTTGGCTGTGCATATTTTTTTTAAATGTTGCTTTGGCAGCAGCTGGCACCACAGCATAAGGGACTTCACTGTGTGACTGAAGCTAAGCTGTGTGTATGGAGGAAAATACTTTTAAAACAATATATTCATTTTAAAAGGTATCATTAAACAGAGCTTCAGCTTTTAAAGTTGAAGAGTTACTGTTAATGTTACACATAACTTAATTCTCTGACATTTTGTGGTTGGCTCTGCCCACCACACTGTGTTAGAATTCCAAAGGTGCCCATTTTATATCCTAACTAGGAATAAGGCCTTGATCACTCAGCATCAATTTGCTGTGGTGACCTCAGCAAGGTATAATGATACAGAGATTACCATTTCCTCCAGGGGAAGAGATTTTGGCTGTCTGAAAAGCATTTGTAATTCTGAGTGATCTCCAGCCCTCCCCTGGAGATTGGAAACAATGGTTCCCCAGGAGGAAACATCTGGTTTGGAGGGTGGAATCTATGGCATTGTACCTGTTTGAGGACCCAACCACCTCAAATCCCACCCTCTCCAGGCTCCACCTATTAAATCTCCAGGAATTTCCCAACCTGGAGGTGGCAACCCTAACTTCTTTCCAGCCAACCATTGGTGTACCTTTATCTGCCCTTCTAACTTCAGCTTTCCATCTCTCTTCTCCCCCCCTCTACCTAGGAAAATTACAGTCTTTCTCCACAGTGGGGACCAAAGCAGCTCACATCATTCTCCTCTCCCCCTTTGGATCTGAACAACCATGTGAGGTAGGTTAGGCTGAAAGTCTGTGAGTGAGCTGAAATCACCCATTCAGCTTCCACAGGAAGAACCTGGGTTTGGCAGACCCTGCTCTGAAGCACTAACTGCTACGTCACACTGGCTGTCATGGGGGGCCACCTCAGCAGGGTATAATGACACAGAGCCCACCATTTTCTCCAGGGGAACTGATCTCTGCCGTCCAAAGAGCACCTGTAATTCTGAGTGATCTCCAGCCCTCACCTGGAGATTAGCAACAATGATTCCCCAGGAGGAAATGGCTGGTGTGGAGGTTGGAGTCTAGGGCATTGTACCTGTCTGAGCTCCCACCCTCTCCAGGCATTATGATACTGGCTGATTTGTTTTCATTTCCCTTCCTAATTATCCCGAGCATAGCATTGGCCTTTTTTATTGCAGTCACACACTGTACTTAGGAGCCTTTGATGAGGAACCCATGCTGAGTCTGCCTCTAGTTTTTGTTCATCAATGTCCCTACTAATTCTTTCCTTAATAACAGTTTCCACCAATTTACCTGGTATTGACATCAGACTGACTGGCCTATAATTTCCCAGATCTCCTCTGGAACCCTTTTAAAAGATGGGGGTGTGACACTGTCTAACCATCTCATCCTTTGCCGTCCCCGTCTTCTTTGACCTTCAATCTTTCCCAGCATCAGGGTCTTCTCCAGTGAGTGCTCCCTTCTCATTTGGTGGCCAAAGTATTTGAGCTTCAGTTTCATTATCTGGCCTTCCAGGGAACAGTCAGGGTTGATTTCTTTTAGGATTGACTGATTTGATCTTCTTGCAGTCCAAGGGACTCTCAAGAGTCTTCTCCAGCACCATAGTTCAAAAGAATCTATTCTTCGGCGCTCGGCCTTCCTTATAGTCCAACTCTCACAGCCATACATGACTACTGGGAATACCATTGCTTTGACCATGCGGACTTTTGTTGGCAGGGTGATGTCTCTACTTTTTATCATGCTGTTTAGGTTCGCCATCGCTTTCCTCCCAAGGAGCAGGCGTCTTTTAATTTCATGGCTGCAGTCACAGTCTGCGGTGATCTGGGATCCCAGGAACGTGAAGTCTGTCACTACTTCCACGACTTCCCCTTCTATTTGCCAAGGAGTGATGGGGCCGGATGCCATGATCTTAGTTTTTTTGATGTTGAGCTTCAAGCCCACTTTTGCGCTCTCCTCTTTTACCCTGAGCAAGAGGCTCTTTAGGTCCTCTTCACTTTCTGCCATTAGAGTGGTATCGTCTGCATATCTGAGGTTGTTGATCTTTTCCCCAGCAATCTTAATTCCCGCTTGTGATTCATCCAGGCCAGCATTTCGCATGATGTACTCTGCATATATATTAAATAAGCAAGGTGACAGTATACATCCTTGTCGTACTCCTTTTCCTATGCTGAACCAATCAGTTGTTCCGTATCCGGTTCTAACTGTCGCTTCTTGGCCCTTATACAGGTTTCTCAAGAGACATGTGAGGTGGTCTGGTACTCCCATCTCTTTAAGGACCTGCCATAGTTTGTTGTGATCCACACAGTCAAAAGCTTTAGCATAGTCAATGAAGCAGAAGTAGATGTTTTTCTGGTACTCTCTTGCTTTCTCCATAATCCAACGAATGTTGGCAATTTGATCTCTCGTTCCTCTACCTCTTCGAAACCCAGCTTGTACTTCTGGCAGTTCTCTATCCATGTACTGTTGAAGCCTAGCTTGTAGGATCTTGAGCATGACCTTGCTAGCGTGTGATATGAGTGCAATTGTGCGATAGTTTGAACATTCCTTGGCATTGCCCTTCTTTGGGATTGGAATGTATACTGACCTTTTCCAATCCTGTGGCCACTGTTGCGTTTTCCAAATTTGCTGGCAAATTGAGTGCAGCACTTTAACAGCATCATCTTTTAAGACTTTGAATAGCTCAGCTGGGATATCATCACTTCCACTAGCTTTGTTGTTAGTAATGCTTTCTAAGGCCCATTTAACTTCACATTGCAGAATGTCTGGCTCGAGGTCAGTGATTATACCGTCGTGGTTGTCAAGGACGTCGAGGTCTTTCTTGTATAGTTCTTCTGTGTATTTTTGCCATCTTTTCCTAATCTCTTCTGCTTCTGTTAGGTCCCTACCGTTTTTGACCTTTATCATGGCCAGCTTTGCATGGAACGCTCCCTTGATTTCTCCAATTTTCTTGAAGTGATCTCTAGCCCTTCCCATTCTATTGCTTTCCTCTATTACTTTGCATTGTTCATTCAAGAAAGCCGCCTTATCTCTCCTTGCTGATCTCTGGAAATCTGCATTCGGTTGGGTAAAATCTTTCCTTTTCACCTTTGCCTTTCACTTTCCTTCTTTGCTATTTGTAAAGCCTCACCAGACAGCCTCTTTGCTTTCTTGCACTTCTTTTTCTTTGGATGGTGGTGATTGCTGCCTCCTGTACAATGTCATGAACCTCCATCAATAGTTCTTCAGGCACTCTATCAAATCTAGTCCCTTAAACCTATTCTTCACTTCCACTGTATATTCATCAGGGATGTGATCTAGGTCCAACCTGAATGACCTAGTGGTTTTCCCAACTTTCTTCAGTTTAAGTCTAAATTTTGCAATGAGTAGCTCATGATCTGAGCCACAGTCAGCTCTAGGTCTTGTTTTTATTGACTGTATTGAGCTTCTCCATCTTTGACTGCAAATTATATAGTCAATCTGATTTCGGTTTTGCCCATCTGGTGATGTCGCCTCTTAGGTTGTTGGAAGAGGGTGTTCGCTATGACCAGCATGTTCTCTGGACAAAACTCTGTTAACCTTTGCCCTGATTCATTTTGTTCTCCAAGGCCAAACTTGTTATTATTCTGTTTACTTTTGACTTCGTACTTTAGCATTCCAGTCCCCTATGATGATGAGGACATCTTTTTTTGGTGTTAGTTCTAAGAGGTGTTGTAGGTCTTCATAGAACCGGTCCACTTCAGCCTCTTCTGCATCAATGGATTACTGTGATGTTGAATGGTTAGCCTTGGATTCGGACTCAAATTCAGTCATTATAAGGTTAATGTGTGTTTACCTCAGGGAACCTGGCACAGAGCCAATGGAGAGAAAGCCCAGGAAACTGAATCCTACTTACTAACAATAATTAGTTAATCTATTCAGATGATTTCCTTCTAGGGGTCAAGAATAATAATAATCCATTGTTGTAGACCATGTGTTCAAAGTGTAAAGATGTAGTCGTAGGTGTCTTTGTTTTGTAGATTTCCTGCGAACCCTTCCCTTAGAAATAAAGATTTTTACATAGAAGAAAATGCCTTCTCTCCAGTGAAGCAAAGATCCATTGCAATATCTGAATATCTAACTATTACCAATTTTTCCAACAAAATCTAGGTCTCTCAGATCCTAGTCTGACATTCTAACCACTACACTATGTTCTTGCTACTGGTAAAAAAATAAAGCAGCAGCCTAAAGATGATCTGCAAATACTAAGTTTTCAAAATAATTGTTAACCAGATATTTGTAAATGTTGTTTTCAGGCATGATCTAACTCAGAAATAATGTAGTTGGTAAATTGTTAAGGCCCCTTTGACATATACTAATGGAAGTTTGCTTTGGAACCTGCCTCTCAGCCACTTGAATTTGATGTGCTCCTTTCAGTAATAAGCACAGAAATACTGGGCCAATGGATCAGGTGGTTGATGTCTACAACTCCTTATGCCCTTCCTACACACACTGTAGGATTTTACCTGGATCACATTATCGTATGGGTCCTTTCCCCCATCTTTCTTCCTGTGATAACTGTTGCTACTTTAGGCTGAGCGGAAGAGATTTATGACCCTTCAAGGTAGGGTATTCAAGGAGGAAAGGTGGGGAAAGTGACTGTGGACTTCATGGACTGGACTGCTCTTTCTTCCCCGTTTGTCCCATTTGAAGCCCCTCATATGCTTATGTGAAGCCATCACACACAAACACCCTCAGTAGTGAGGGGCTGGATCAGCTCTTAGCTCTTCAAGGTAGAAAGAATGGCATTTTGGGCCAAAACCAGGAGATGAAAAAGTAGGAAATTGTTCATTCTAGTTTGTGAAATAAATTAGTACTGTTTGGGGCAACTTGTCACTTGCTGTGTTTGCATTTTTATCCAGTGTATGTGTTTATAAGTGTTGTTTTCAGGGTGTACATTATTTTCTCAATTGTTCCTCTTCCTTTCCCCCACCCTTAGGGTTGAAGCCTTGCGGGATGCAGCATCATCAATGGAACAAGAAAAAGAATCTCTTCTGGAAATGATCCATAATATACAGAACAGCCAAGATATGAGGAATATCAGTGAAGGTGGGAGCTTAGTAAATTTCTTACTTGTATGTCTCTATTTGCCCAGAAGAAGATTAAAAAACATAAGGCTGATCAAGCAAACAGAGAAAGTTTCCATAAGCAGATCGGAGACAGACGGTGGCGCTGGAAGGGTCAGTGTCCCCCAAGGTACCTGTTTGAATGCAGGGTTCCCCAGGGGGCACTTATCTTCCCAATGTTATTTAACATCTATATGCACCCCCTCGCCCAGCTAGCACAGAGTTTCGGGCTGGATGTCATCAATATGCCGATGACACCCAGCTGTTTCTGTTGATGGACGGCCGAACAGACACCACTCCTGTAAATCTAACTGAGGGTCTCAAGGCTGTGGTTGGATGGTTAAAGCAGAGCTGGCTGAAACTGAATCTGGATAAGACGGAGGTTCTCTGGCTGCATCGGGGGGAGCCATGGCTGGATAGTCAACTCCCAGCTCTTGACAGAGTGCCCCTATCACTGGCTCCAACAGTCCAGAGTCTGGGCGTGATTCTGGATGCCACCTTGTCTATGGAAGCCCGGGTTGCGAAGGTTGTCAAGCTGGCGTTGTTCCAACTGCGCCAGATTAGGCAGCTAGCTTCCTACCTATCTCGCCCCAACCTATCCACAGTAATCCATGCAACGTCACCTCCGGGATAGACTACTGTAATTCGCTCTACACTAGCCTACCCTTGTGCCTGACCCGGAAGCTCCAACTGGTCCATAACGTGGCCACGTGGGTTCTTACTTCCATGCTAGACCCTTTCCAGTCCAGCTTCCGCCCAGGCCATGTGACAGAGATGGCAGTGGTCACCCTCACAGACGACCTCTGGAGGCATCTGGATCAGGGCGGTGCTGTTGTTGTTGGACCTGTTGGCAGTGTTCGACATGGTCGACCATCAGCTACTGATCCACCGCCTCACCAACATGGGTGTGCAGGGGATTGCCTTGCAATGGCTCGTCTCCTTTCGCCACATCGGGTGGCGCTCAGGGATCAGATGTCCCGAAGGCACCCCTGATCTGCTGAGTGCCTCAAAGGACAGTGCTCTCCCCAATGTTATTTATTTAATTTGTATCCCACCCTCCCTGCCTTGGCAGGCTCAGGGTGGCTTACAGTGTGTGTGTGTGTGTATGTGTGTATATATGTATGTGTATACTCACACACACACACACACACACACTGGAAATATGTTAAAATACAGAAATAAATTAAAATTACAGCATATAAAATCCTAAATTCTCAGAGATTAGAAGTTAATAAGAGATAGTGGTGTTGTTTCAACACTAGAATGGTTGCCTACTGCCATAGTCCAGGCTCCTGCCAGGCTGTTGATCAATGAGTTGGTGCTGATGTTGGGGCCAGGGCCTTGATGTTAAAAGGCGGCACCCTAATTGAAAGCCTGGTCAAAGAGCTCCGTTTTACAGGCCCTGCGGAACTGTAATAGGCCCCGCAGGGCCCTGATGTCATCTGGGAGCTCGTTCCACCAGTAAGGGGCCGCCACAGAAAAGGCCGTGGCCCTTGTTGTGGCGAGCCTGGCTTCTTTAGGGCCCGGGAGACCCAGGCAGTTTTGGGATCCTGATCTTAGTGCTCTCTGGGGAACATGTGGGGAAATGTGGTCCCTTAGGTAAGTAGGTAAGTATTCAACATCTACATGTGCCTCCTTGCCCAGATTGCCTGGAGGCACGGGCTAGGGTGTCACCAATATGCAGATGACACCCAGCTATATCTGTTGTTGGGTGGCCAGTCCGACTCTCTGGGTGCTACAGGACGTGGCTTTAACAATGGAGGCCCAGGTAGCAGCCACTGTCAATACAGCCTTTTACCATCTTCGGTTGATCAGGCACTTGGTTCCCTTCCTCGAATGCAATGATCTGGTAACAGTGATCCATGCAATGGTCACCTCGAGACTAGACTACTGCAATGTTCTCTACACGGGGCTTCCCTTGTCGCAACTCCGGAAGGTGCAGCTGGTGCAAAATGCGGCTGCCAGGCTGTTGATGGGTCTCCCTATGCGGGAGCACATCCAGCCTGTGCTGAAGGCATTGCATTGGCTGCCAGTAGCATACCAGATTCGCATCAAGGTGCTGGTTTTGACCTTTAAAGCCCTATATTGGCTGGGGCCTGCCTACCTGAGGGACCGCCTTTCCCCGCATGTTTCCCAGAAAGCACTGAGGTCAGGGTCTCAAAACCGCTTGGCCCTCCCTGGACCGAAAGACACCAGACTGGCCTCTGCCAGGGCCTTCTCAGTAGTGGCTCCACACTGGTGGAATGAGCTCCCAGAAGACATCAGGGCCCTGTGGGACTTTGTACAGTTCTGCAGGGCCTGTAAAATGGAGCTCTTCCACCAGGCCGATTAGGAGCCACTTCTAACAATAATAACTAAATTGTCAAGGCCCTCTATGCTAACACCAACAGCCTGTCATGCTAGATACTGATGGGGGCCATACTTTGGGCCATCCTATCATGGCCCAGGATGTTACCGCCACCAGCACTTTATTCTATTTTGTATTGTGCTTTGTTATATTTATGTGTTTTATGAAGCTGTATTGTATTAATATTAATGCTTTTGATTTATTAATCACTTTCCCCACAAGTGGGCTCAAAGTGATTTACCGTTATACTTTTAGACAAGGGACTAACAATGTTTTCATAGGGAATCGGAAAGACAACATATAATTCATTTTTATAGGCATTTGTGTTTTAATATATTTTTAATCCTTTTAATGTAAGCCGCCCTGAGCCTGCCTTGGTAGGGACAGTGGGATAAAAATCGAATAAATAAATTATGGGGACCCTTCGAACGGTACACATTCATCCAGTGCTGCTTGAGCTGCACTGGCTCCCATTGGAGCACCACATCTGGTTCAGGGTCTTGGTCTTGACATTTAAGGCCATTAGCAGTCAGAGACCTACATATCTTCGGGACCACCTCTCCCAATATGCCCCTGGAAGAGTGTTGTGCTCTAGTAATAAGAACCTCCTGGTGGCCTCTGGCCCAAGAGAGATCCTTCCCCTTTTTTCTCCGTATTTCCCCCCACATTGTTGGATCCAACCCATAGTTATTTCATACAGCATGTTAACGGATTTATCTAGTATGGAGAGCTGCTAGTAAAGATTGTCAGCCTCTCAAAGAGCCACTTCTAGTGATGTGCAATAACAGTGCCACTCTAACTTCCGGACCTGCAATAGAAGGCTAGCAGTGCCATCCTAAGCAGATTTACACTTTTCTGAGACTTTAGTGACTTTTTGAGACTTCAGTGACCTTAGAAGGGTATGATTCCGCTTTGGAAGGCATTAGAGTGTTCAAGTAACACAATACTTTTCAGTCTCCATATGATACTTCGGTGTTGTAGGAAGCTTCAGTTCAAAGTGTTTCACTTTCAAATGCAGGTGAAAGAGAAGAGCTCAATCTGACTGCCAAACGTCTGATGGGTAGAACCCTCACAGTTGAGGTTTCCGTAGAAACCATCCGAAATCCCCAGCAGCAGGAGTCACTGTTTCATGCTACACGGATGATTGACGAAATAGTCAGTAAACTCTTAGATGACTTAGAAGACTCCAAGAGCCGCTTAGTGTCACTTTATGGGGCATGTACATCTGAGGTACCATCTGGACCCATCGATCAGAAATTCCAGTCAGTTGTTATTGGATGTGCTATAGAAGATCAGAAGAAAATCAAGAGACGGCTAGAGATTCTACTAAGGAATATAGAAAACTCTGAAAAATCCATCATGCTCCTAGAGCATCAGAAGGCAACTACCAGGCACCTCTGCAACAATGGAAAAGATTAAAAGCTATCCCTGTTTCCACAAAGCTCACAAAAAAAAAGGAATGCTGCTCATGGCGCTTTCTCAGTGCTTTGCTTATACTGTGGAAATCTGATTGAACACAGAACTTCTGCCTAACTCAGTCCTTGGTTGTTCAGAGCACACAGAAGCATAGCTGGAAGAAGAGAATCCGAGGAAATACCCTTACCTTATACTGGGGGTAAAATGTTCCTGACTCCATTGGAGATAAGGTGAAGATCAGTTAAAGTTTACTCCTCTGGGGCATTTGTCCTGTGGCAGCTACAGGGTGAAGCAACTGTAGGAACCAGATTAGTATCATTCAGCAGTATTTATTCCATGGCTTTTGTTCTCTACACAGGAAATTCAAGGGGTAGGCTGTAACCACTGTTGGGGGGAGCATGTAGTTACGATGCTTGATACATTTAATGGATAGCTGTAACCTGATGTAATATAATGGCAGTGACAAGCAATTTTTTGGTCTTCTTAAGGATTAGCCTTCTCATAACTCAAGTCAAGTTTGTTCATAGGAAATTAATATTTGTAAAATCACATCATACTTTGGCCACCAAATGAGAAGGGAGCACTCACTGGAGAAGACCCTGATACTGGGAAAGATTGAAGGTCAAAGAAGGAAGAGACGGCAAAGGATGAGATGGTTGGACAGTGTTATCGATGCAATGAACATGAAATTAAGCAAACTCCAGAGCACGATGGAAGACAGAAGGGCCTGGCGTGATGTGGTCCATGGGGTCACGAAGAGTCGGACTCGACTGTGCGACTGAACAACAAAAAATCACGTTCCTGCTAAACTTGAAGCTTCTCATATTTGTTCTGTTCTTTTTTTAGTTCTCAAAAAAGTTTCAGTGTCATCATGTACAAAAAAATTCACCTATCACATTTTTCCATCTTTGGTGAATGAACCAGTATAGTAGGGAGACTGCAGTTTTTTGCTGTAGGCCTGTAAATAAATTGATCGTGCTTTGCACTGTAAGCATTTCATTTGTCTTCTTTGGATACTATACTGCTTGGATTGTATTTTAACTGCCTTCCCCCAGTTATCCTGGGACCTGAACGTGAGTAAGGAGCAACATAGCTACAGTTTGGAGCAGAGATGTATCCTGAGCTGCACAGGATTGCCTTCTCTCACCCCTTTTGTTCAATATATGTTACAGTACCTGGTGCTGTGGGGCAAAATAAATCCAGGGTGCTAAGACAATACTATAAAAATTATCTGGTATACTTAAGACGGTATAATAGTGGATATTCAAGAATATTGGTTAAAATCCTAAGATAATGGCATTTTATTTTGAAAAAATGTGAAGAGGGGATGTGGCCCAGTGGTACAAGCATCTACTTGGCGTGCGGAAGGTCCCAGGTTGGATCCCTGGCTTCTCCATGTAAAAGGAGTAGACTCGATTAAATGGCCCAAGAAGCCGCCTGGTTTCATCACCAAACTGAGTGCCTTTTATTGGTTTCTAGAGAGACAGTCTGTTTTAGGTCCAATGTGTTTATTTTCCCTGCAAAGTTCAAAGACTGCAAATCGTTTTGACAAATTCCATTAAAAAAAATCTGAGGTTACATCAATGTAGAAATAGGGTTAAACAACAGCAACAGCCACAATTTGTTTTACCCATTTAGTTCCACTTTTGGAATTAGACTCTTGGTTTCTTGACAATGGGCTAATAGTAATAAAATCAAAGAGTGTAGGGTAACTTGTAAAACCATAGTCACAAGTCTTACCAGGCACCTTTCTGCCCACATGAAACAGAATTTTTTCTAAGTTCTGTTTACCTTTAAAGACATAATAGCCCTATGCAGATTTAACACAAGTATGTGGATGTAATGCTTAACCGTAATTTGAAGTAATTTGCAGGCCATAATTGCAACAACCATGGTTAAGCAACACCCCTGCACTCAGCAACCATAGTTAAGGTAGTTTACTTCTTTTATGCTTTTTTGTTTCTTTGTTTGAATTGTATTTCTAAATGTTTGTGAGCAACTTTGGGTCCCCACCTGGAAGAAAAACATGATAGTGAGCTGCCTAAGTAAATAAATCTCCACATGTAAAGACATCAGGTCACTATTAATGGTATCTTCCTATACCCAGCTCCAAGCTAAATCATGGCCATTGTTCATCTGGAAACTTCCAGGTATCCTAGTTTGATGCGCTAACCAATACACCATGCTGACTCTCAAAACAAGGCAGCAAGCGATGGTTAACACTAATCTTAGGTAAATGTTGCACCTGTACCAGGCAATGTTCCCTCTAAGCTGTGGAGTCTTGTGAGCAAAAATTCTACTTTGCGAGCTACCGGCATTAAAGTTGTGAGCGAGCAATTTGGCTGCTGCCTAAATTAGTTTGCTCCGGAGCCATCCTTCCTGAGCTAAGACAAAAACGTGTAAGCCAAAGGCTAAAAAACTGTGAGCTAACTCAGCTTAGAGGGAACACTGGTACCAGGTCAGATTCTCAGATCCAAGGCACTATCAGATGCAAGTGAGCTGAACGTTCTCATTTTTTTTCTCCAGCAGCTTCCCCCCCATCTTATGCTTGCATTTCATTATTAAGCATTCACACAATATTCAACATACCATGAAAGTGCTGAAATTTTGGTTTTGGTGTGAACTTCCTACGAGAGGAGGCTAGATGAACTGTCCTTGTGTAGCATATGATGCCATGTAATGGAACAGCTTCTGTTTGCTAAAAGTCACTGTAACCTGTAAGCCAATCTACTGTGGTTCATGAACTAAAAGCCCATTCTTCTTTTTTAATAAAAGCTTTATTTACTCTCCTAAAAAGGAGAGGTATTTCGCTTAGATAGAAAAATAGGGAGGGTATATAGTGGGAGAAAGAAAAAGCTGAGTGATATATTAACTTGTAATTTAATCTGTTAGTAATGTCCAAATTATCTTCTTAGGCTTCTTCTGTGTGCAGTCAAACTTCTTTCTTCAAACCAGTTAAAGGTGTTATCTATGTTAGTGTATTAGTAGTGTTCATTCGATGCTCTGTTAGTTAAAGTTTCCTCGAGGCGCATTCAGAACCGCTCCTTCGCGTGCTGGCTTCTTTTAAATTCCCGATTTCATGGAGGAGCTTCTTCTGTTTTCATCTCTCCGGCTTTTCCAGTCTTCCTCCGGGTCGCTGTTAACGCTTCCATTTCATATATTGTAAATCTTCACTCTTTCATGCTCTTTCATGCCCTTTCCAAAGATCTCTAGCTCTGAGAATGGATTTTCTCTTTTTTTTTAAATTCCAGTTTCACTTTTAAACGCTGCCATTCTCATTGCTGGGTCTTCCTCCGCAACTGTTGACTTTTAAAAGCGCTTATAAGGCACTTTCTCGCTGTCACAGTTCAGCTTTTCTCACAGTTCCCGGCCAGAGTCACAACCATAAACATTCCAAACATTAATCAGCCGGTTCTCACGAAAAAGCAAACGCCCAGACCGGAAGTTCCTCCCTTCTTCTCCGCTTGTCTTTTAGCCCAGCTCCGACA
>NW_015174324.1:233165-253606 GCF_001447785.1 Gekko japonicus | reverse complement strand
AACGCGCCCCGGATCCGAGCCCCTCCCTTCTGAGGGGCTCGTTTGGGTCTCCACTCGCGCGGATTCCCTCCTCCACCGCGGGCGGGCGAGGCGCCCTCGGGAGCGACCCGAGGATGCGTCCGCCATTCGCGGGAGCCAAACCGGAAGCCATGAACTAAAAGCCCATTCTGACTTTTGCAGATTCATGTTTCAATATTCAAAGAGAAATGTTAGTAAATAGTGTTCATTTTACTGACCAACAAAAGGGTTTTTGATCAACTAAGTACATTAAAAATATTATATTCCCTAAACTGGGGTGCTGACTTTAGAAAATTAGAATTTTTTAAAAAGCACACTCATTTAAGGCATAACTAGTCTATCTTAAATGGTACCAGCTCAGATCGTGCCCAAAGTTACCACTCACTGAAGGATTTCCATTAGTGTAACACCACTCATTCCCCACCACTGAGGGCCAAGATTCTCATCTGAATGCTGTTCCCGAAGATGCGACCCCAGAAACAGCATGAGGGAGGAGCTGGAGTTCTGCAGCAGAAGGGGTAATCAGTGATAGCGCCGCCAGAACGTCACAAGAAGTGACGCATGACATAGAGCATGTTGGGGGCATGGCCCCAATCGTTGGAGGGAAAACCATAGTTTTCCCTCGGAAGATTGGGGCCACGCCCCCAATGTAAGCTACGTGGTTGCGTCACTTCCTGTGATGCAGCCACGCTACGCTTCGGGGGACGGGGTTCCCCCCGGGGCCCGATTCTGCAGTGGTGGAATCGGGCCTCCAAAGCGGGGGTTTACCCGCCCCCACTTGGCAGCCCTATTTGATGTAGTGGTTAAGTGTGCAGGCTCTAATCTGGGAGAACTGGTTTTGATTCACCACTCCTCCACTTGCACCTGCTGGATGATCTTGGGCAAGCCATAGTTCTGGCACAGCTGTTCTTGAAAAAGAGCAGTTTCTGTCAGAGCTCTCTCAGCCTCACCTACCTCACAGGGTGTCTGTTGTTGTTACTGCTTTTATTATCCCCATTCTTCATTGTGGAAATCTAGGTGGCTCAGATAGGATTCAAGCCCTGCTAATCCTGTACCTCTGTTTTCTGCTCTGTTCACGGAAAGCATTTCCATTTGTGGAACAGGGGAGGACAATTTACCAATTAACCCCCCCACTGCAGCCCCCCCTCCAATCCCCATGATGTTCCTAGGAGTCCACTGATCTACAGGACACAATTTGGGAGGAGACACAGAAGGACTGCAGTGATTGTGCTGCAAAGGATCCAATAACAGGATACCATACACACACCCCGACCCAAGCGCTGACAACATCCAGACTGCCGTCGCTTCAGCAAAGCTGCTACAGCACATGCCCTCCAATCACATACTGGTTCTATAGTTGACAATTACATGTTATGGACCGGCTTTAAACTTGCACTATTGTATACAAAAGCAAAAAAAAAAGGTAGAGTCCTTCTCTTCAGGCAGTAGAAAACATGTACGGCTACTGGTTTAATCTGGAAGTTCTCATATGTTTTCAAGTGTACAGAGTCCTAGACATTGAACTAAGACGGTTTAATGTGCAACAAACAATTCTTATTTGCTCACATATCCCTGCCATTGTACCATAAGTCAAGTCTAATTTGGACCCACATAAAAACATACAGTTGGTGATTAAATGCACTTGTTAAAAATAAAAGGTCTTAATCCAGCACTTAAAAGTGAAAGCAAGAAGGTTTAATGACTAAGATCTATTTTGTGTCAGCAATGAAAGCAAAGCCTTATTGTTCAGTATCTGGATGGCTGTTTCTTGTGCTCATGTTGAGAGACAGTTGGACTAAGACTTCTCTGAAATATATACAATTTATATTTACTGTGTATAAACTCATGGAATACTAGAAGCCCTCTCCAATCTGGTGATGAAGACATACTTTCTAATGCAAATGCAGTGTTTCTCTTTTAGGAGGGGGTATTTTTGTATGCCTATGTGCTTGCGAGCCTGGAAATCATGGTGACTTCTAGCGACCCCTAGTGGGGCTACGACATTTTTCAGAGGCACGGCTTAATTGCCTGCTTCAGCGTCCCGGCCCTGGTATTCCTTGGAGGTCTCCCTTCCAAGTACTTGCCAAGGTCGGCCCTGCATAGCTTCCGAGATCTGATGAGATCGGGCTTGCCTGGGTTATCCAGGTCAGGGTGCAAATGCAGTATTTCAATGTTGGTAAGTACCGTTTGTAAAAGCAACTGATACGGTAGCTTAAAGTAATACTCATAGCAATAGATAATTTTATCCAAAAGATCAATACAACTCAGGCTGGGGGAGCTACAGTGCCACATCATGTGAACTGCCTTTGAATACAATCTATGCACCAAAACTAGTGATATGCCAGTGTACTTTGGAAACAGAACAATTTGATGCTGGCTGAACTTTTGTCACACAAATATTGCAGAAATATTAAACATATAGACAGAATTCATACTGAAAATGCATGCATGAATTAATGCTTTTGAAAAAAGACAAAAGTAAACGTTAAAATTTTGCCACTGATCTTAACACTGAACAACTATTTTAACACCCTCGTCCTAAACCCATTATATAGACATACATCACTTTCCATGACTTATAACCTAGTCCTATACACATTTACTGAGAAGTAAGCCCAACTAAGTTCATTAGACTTACTCCCACATAAACTTGCAGCCTTACATTCACACGATGTGATTAAGAACAGGGTGCATCTTGAAATGCCAGAAGAGGACCTTATTGAACATGGGATTCACAATATATATTAAAAAGATGCACTAAATAATTTTTTTTTAAGTGTTTAATCTTTGGATAACAAATCTCTTCAATATTTGATCATCTTTTCCAAGAATTAATAGCATATGAATATATAAGCTATAGATCTTTCTTTTTAAAAGGAAACTTTGATGTGCTTCACTTGGCTATTACTTTTATCTCACATTTATCTAGTTAAAATTTAGAAACTGTATCAAATGAATTTGACAAAAATATTTTAAAGTGTAGCAGCATAAAAATTACTTGGCACAGCACAACTATATTTTAAAAGGTCCACACTGTTGGGAGAAATTTAAACATGCACAGTACCGTTTTGGAAAGGCTGATTCAAGATGTCAGCAATTTTAGAAGTAGTAATTGTTTTAGGATGCCACTTTAGTAGTTAGTTATCAGGACAGCGTAATTGGATTGGGTACCTTCTTATCTTTAGCCTGAATCTTTTACCAAAGTACCTATAGATGTACACTGGAGTTAGAATTTATAAACGATACAAATACTGCACCAGGGAAACTGCCAGAATATGCACTGGAGGAGTTTAACAAGCTATGAACTTCTGTTTTAAAATAGCTTCATAACGAATCATCCAGTCAGTTAAGTAAAAAAACCTATTTTATCTTAAGACAGCATGAGTGGTACTGAGATTTAGGAATTTCAGCTGAACTTTAAAAACAGACCTGTTATACACTTTAATACATCGTACCTTTCAACCAGAAAGTTGTCCTATTCAACATAAAATTAATGCATGGGGCAGTGGTTCTACTCCTGTGCCACCACTAGTCTTAACTATGTACCAATGATAATTCATTGCAACAGCAATATCCACTATCAGTGTGGGATCCCATGTGTGGAACACTTGTGAAAGCACTGGACCAGTACAGTCAGCTGTATTCCTTGCTGACTTCCGCTGAAATGCTTTTGTCCGACTGTCTTTTCTTCTCTGTTTGGAACTTTAGGGTATGCTACAGTTGCTAAAAGGGCTTCTGTTCTTCTTGGTCCGTTGTTTGTTAGGCCTAAGGTTGATGACATCACCACCATTAAGCATGCTAGAATTCTGGCCAGAGTGACTTCCGCCTGCTGTGTTGAAAACTCCTAAATTAAAAACAACGCATACAAAAAGAATTACATCTAAACAAATCTACCATCTTTTAAATACTGCACTGAATCCAAACAGCCTTTTCACTACATCTCACCCAATTCCCCGCAAATACTACCATCTCCTACCCACAATCATACATGCAGGTCCCAAGATTCTAAACAGAGTTTGGGAGCGGTCAAAGACAACACCTTCTTTTTCTCCAGCTGACCACCTGGCTGGACCCAACTGATAGCCCAAAAGCATAGATAATTTAAAGTTTTATTAAGTTGTTTGTAGTTGATTATTAGCCTCCTTGAGTATTCGGGAATGTGGCCAATGCCTTTTAAGAGCAGCAAAACCTAAGGTAAAGCCTTTATCAATGCACAATTCATTCTTTTAAAATATTTTTTAAAGCGTGGCTGTTCATATAATGTCTCTTGTTGGTAGCTGTGGTAATCCACTGAAACAATCTAGCGACAATTGTTACGTAAAATCTTTTTATATAGGATCAGTTGCCAAAGTAGATACCACTGTCAAGTTTATTTTCAGTGTAGAGCCTAAACCTAGGTAAATGGACATTTGCACTCATTCAGGCTCTTGATCTGGCTACTAAATACAATCAACAGAAAAGCAAATCCCAACAAATCTTAATACACAAGAAATGGTGAAGGGAGGGAGGAAGAGCAAGAAAAGGGCTCTGGGAAGAAGAGTCAAACTGACTAGGAAGTGCTTTAAAGGAAGGCTATGTACAAAAGTTAAGTGTATCTGTACAAAAGCCCATTTACAAAGCTCTTTTCATTGGCTGCCAGGTTTTTTTTTTAAAGTCTTGTCCTTTTTCCACTAGCATAACTATCACTGGACAAAACCTTGGCATTATTTTGGGAACTGTGCATTGAGCTTGTAAGATCCTGAGAGGACTAGTCAACAAGATGTAACCAGTATAATCATCATGGCCACAAGGACTTACTCTACCAAGCAACAGCACATTAACCCCTGTAATGATTTTATCAGGTCAGGGTATTTATCAGCAGACTTAATCTGGCTATACTTAAATGCTTTGTACGCACCAATTTTGTTACTACTTGTATGTACTACTTCTGGATTTTCAGCTGTTTGTTGTTTGAGTCTTTGAAGATACTTCTCAGCCAAATACCTGAAAACTGAAATACACAAAACAGTTTTTTTTAAAAAAAACATCAGCGCACACAGGAGCCAACCGGAGTGGTGCCCTGAACCAGCCAGTCAGAGCTGTGTACTAGGAAAGGTTAAAATCTGACAGCTGAAGGTTCAGCTAGTTTATGTTTTGGGGGCTGAGAGTGAGAGGCTGGAAGCTAAAGTGAGACAAAATAGTTTATCAGGAACATGAATAAAAGATCTCTGGAGATATTAGATCTTTGATTAAGTCACTGATTGTAAAAAAGTACTGCAGCACACAAGCAGGGTTTGCTGGGTCTGGTGTATTACTTAGTGGCAGCAGAGTGTTATAAACCTGGGTGAGAGAGGGGTTCTCACTGATCACATATTATTTAAATCCTAACATCCCACAACTCCTGGTTGTTAATATTTTCTAAGGTTGTGTATTTTTCTGGATAAGTGTAATTCCTGTTCTCTTCTAAACACTAATTGTAAAGCCAAACAAAACATGTATTAGTACTATGCCAAGTCTTCTCTCTCTCTCTCTCTCTCTTTTTACTAAGGCCACTGATTTATACTCAGTTACCCAACCCATTAACCAACAGCAGGAAAACCCCTCAATGTCTCTTTAGAAGCAGAGTCACCACTCATTTAACATCAACTTTATTCAACTCTTAAGCATCCAAAGGTTCAGTTTTACTCACATTCCCTTTTTCACTAGGAGCCTTAAAGTCCTGAGTCTTTTGAGTGATTCATGTGGTAAAAGGAGCTGAATCTCTCCCATCTGCTAGCCAAGAGGATTACAAACACACCAGGAAGAGGAGGGTAATAAACAACTTCCAAAGGAAAGGGCGGCTGTACAGAACAAATCAGGAAGGCTACTTCTAACCAGCTGACTTTAAGAATACTAGAACTATACTTCCCAGGATCCTTTATAAATGTAAAGAAACAGTGCAACTTGCTATGCTTTACTATTCTGCTCTCTGCTGGGGCAGCACAGATGGTGTTGACTACTTCAGGGTGCATTAGTCATATTAGGTGGTTTTAATATTCTTTGCTTTGTTATTTTTAACTGATTTGATTATTTGAGTTTTATGTTGTCAACCCCCTTGACCAGTCTATTAAAATAATGAACATTTATGAAACCAACGTAACACTAGATTGATAGACGGAGCTGTGTCACAATGCCTTGTCACCACAATCAACTAGCTGATTCCTGCTACCAGGTTTAGATTGCTCATTTAACGATTTGCTCTGGAAATTAATTTGTTTAAGATTATTTTACTCGGGCTTCACTCTTAAGAGTCAATAAAGCAGTATCTAGTCAGTACCACCTCACACTGTGGATGGTAATCACAGGACTTAATGTTTCGCCTCCATTTTAATTATTTCCTGAAACAGAAAACTTATTCTCAGGCAGAAGGCCAGGCTGTAACACTGATCGTCCACCTGCAATCTGAAGTTAGTCAGAATACTGCATCAAGATCGTATCAGTGCATGATTACCACATCTTACCTTCTGTTACATTTAAGTCCTCCTTTACAGATGTTCGGTAGAATCTTAATTTTAGTTTTTTCGCCAGTGCCTCAGCTTCTTCACTGTTCAAAATGGCAGAAAAACATCAGTTATTTTTTTCAGTGCAGTGGGCAGAATGCCTTTAGACTGGGTTAACTACCTTCAGGATAAATTGAGGAAGAGCAGTGAAGCAACTGTGCTTTGGAAGTATAGCCAGTATGGTGTAGTGTGGTTAGAGTGTCAGACTAGGACCTGGGAGTCCCCAGGTTCAAATCCACACTCATGGAAGCTCACCAGGTGACCTTGGGCCAGTCACTCTCACTAACTTAGACAGTTGTTATTGTAAGTGTAAAAAGGAGGAGGAGGAACAATGTTGTAAGACATCCCCCTGGCCTCGACTAGGGCCAGTGCCTTCTCAGCCCTGGCCCCAGCCTGGTGGAACATGCTCCCGATTGAGATCAAGTCCTGCAGGACTTATTACAGTTCCGCAGGCCTGTAAGATGGAGCTCTTCCACCAGGCTTTTGGCTAATTGGGGGGTGATCACTCATTCTGGCCTCTCCTGCCCTAACTGCCCTCATACTCATTTGGTGGTGTAGAGGGCAATGGTTTCCATCAATAGTAACTGGACTATTATGTTTCTGCCCACCTGCCCTTCAATGCAAGTGGCACAATGGATTATTACTGGCTTGCCATCGGTTTTAAAATTGGATTCTTAATTGTTTATGGTTTATGATGTGGTTTTATTGTTGATATTTCTCTTGTGACCGACCCTGAGCCCGCTTGTGGGGAAGGGTGGGATAGAATCAAATAAAACAAACAAGCCATTTAAGGACGTCATTGGGGAGAAAGTGGGGTAAATAGCTAAATAAAAAAAATTAGATTTACTCATTATCAGAACAGTAACAGGGAAGGGAATTATGATTGGGGGGGGGGGGCCTGAGAACCATTCCTCCCCCTAGGTAGGCACATGGAAATCCTACTTCTTGCAAATATATGTTAGCTATGTTCTCTCCACCCCCCTGCCACCGCCCTTGGTGAGGCACTCTAGAACAGTAGTTTGAAGAAGAAGAAGAGATTGGATTTATACCCCGCCCTTCACTACCCAAAGGTGTCTCAGAGCGACTTACAAACTCCTTTCCCTTCCCCTCCCCACAACAGACACCCTGTGAGGTGGGTGGGGCTGAGAGAGCTCTTGACAGAAACTGCTCTTTTTTCAAGAACAGCTCTTACCAGAACTACGACTTGCCCAAGGTCATCCAGCCAGGTGCAAGTGGAGGAGTGGGGAATCAAACCCGGTTCTCCCAGATTAGAGTCCGCGCACTTAACCACTACACCAAACTGGCTTTTGGTTTGGACCATATTCAGCATGAGCAGAGCAGCGTTCAGGGCAGTGAACTGCCTAACCTTCCACTTCCTGCTGGAGACTGTTAAACCACTCAGTGGAAGGGTGAAAAAAGGGTGAAAATTTTCAGTTGGTCAAAATTCCTTCTAGCCACCAGAAGATGTCATTAGAATCTGAACCAAAACTGTGCTGTATTGATTTCAGTGAGTCTAAAATACAGAACACGTCTATGTGTCTCCCCTTTCTAAGTTAAGCAAATACATGTTTACAAAAGACAACATTCAAAGAGATGGAGGAAGCTCAGTTACCAGTCCTCCCACCCCAGCCAGACCCATGCCAAATTTTTGGAACTTAGCTAGGTGAAAACTGACCTCAGGGGTGTTCTTTAAACAGAGGAGGGTTCAATGGAATCAACCTATGTGGTCCTTTTACACACTTCTTGCAGTCATCATCTTTATATTGAACCACACATTCTCAGCCTAACCCACCCACAGGTTTGTTGTTGTGAGGCTAAAATGGAGCAAAGGAGTGTGTTGTAAGCCGCTTTGGGGGGCCCATTGGGGACAAAAGTGTGATATAAATTAAGTAAATAAAATATATAAATGGTTAAATGCAGGTCTGTCCCACGGAAAACAAGTTTGTTACCCTCACAAGTAGTTTGGCTTCCACTTGCATGCAATACAAGCATGCCAATCTGAACAAAGGTATCTTAAGCAACATCTGTAGTACACAAATTTCTCTTGTTCTCCCTTCAATGGCTTGCCTCGTTCCTCCAAGGTCGGGGACAGAGGGTAGTGCTAGGGGAACAGCAGTCCCAGAGGCACCCGCTTGAATGTGGGGTGCCGCAGGGGGTGGTGCTTTCCCCGATGCGGTTTAACATATATATGCGTCCCCTCGCCCAGATTGTCCGGAGGTATGGGCTGGGGTGTCATCAATACGCAAATGACACCCAGCTCTATTTGATGGGCGGCCAGTCAGACTCCAACCCAGATCTGCACCGGGCTTTACAGGCCGTGGCCGGGTGGCTCAGGCTGAGCAGGCTGAAATTAAACCCGGTGAAGACGGAGGTCCTGTGCTTGAGTCGGACCGGACCAGGGTTAGGGCTCCCGCTCCCAACCTTCGACGGGGCACCTTTGGTACCAGCTTTGGAGGTTAGGAGTTTGGGAGTGCTCCTGGACCCCATCTTAACGATGGAGGCCCAGGTGGCGGCCACTGCCAGGTCAGCCTTTTATCATCTTTGGCTGGCTCGGCAGTTGGTTCCTTTCCTCAACCGCGATGACCTAGCTACAGTGATCCATGCGACGGTCACCTCGAGGTTAGACTACTGTAACGCTCTCTACATGGGGCTGCCTCTGTCGTGAATCCAGAAGATGCAGCTGGTGCAGAATGCTGTCGCCAGGCTGTTGGTGGGCGCCCCTAGGTGGGAGCACACCCAACCTGTACTGAAAGCGCTGCACTGGCTGCCTATAGCATACCGGATTCGCTTCAAAGTGCTGGTGCTTACCTTTAAAGCCCTACATGGCCAGGGTCCGATATACCTGAGGGACTGCATTTCCCCATATATTCCCCAAAGAGCACTTCGGTCGGGGTCACAACACCGGTTGGTGACCCCAGGCCCCAAGGAGGCCAGGCTTGCCAAAACGAGGGCCAGGTCCTTTTCAGTGACGGCTCCTATCTGGTGGAATGAGCTCCCGGAGGAGATCAGGGGCCTGCGGGACCTTGTGCAGTTCCTCAGGGCCTGTAAGACAGAGCTCTTCTGCCAGGCTTTTGAGTAGGAGCCGCCACTGCCACTACCACCACCACTCCACTACAGAGCGATACTGCCGGAGGGCCGGGTAATATCTGTTTCCGGCCCTAGCCCTCCCCTCCTGTTATACAAAATGTCAGGAGTTTTCTATTTGTGCATCTGATGGAACTGAATCTTAATTGTTTTAGCTTTTATATATTGTATGCACTTTTGTGCCTTATGTAAGCCGCCCTGAGCTCGTTCGCGGGAAGGGCGGGGTATAAATATAATAAAATAAATAAAATAAATAAACTCTATTATCCAAAATATGGATTATATCCAAATATTAGGAGTGAATATGTCTTCTTTTAAAATTAGGCAATCATATGCTTACAAAAGAAACCATTAAAAGTTATTAATGGTGCAATCTTAAGAACACTTTCCTGGGAGTAATCTCCATAAAATAGACCTAAGAAGAATACTGAATAACCCTGCTTAGGGATTGCTGTCTTAAATAGGGATGGGCATGAACCAGCTCAGGAGCCAAAATTCAGCATGAACTTGGGCTGGTTCAGAACCCACCGAACCTATATTCAGTGAAGGTGCCTTCCCTGAATATTTAACAGACTTTTGTCCAGTATGGCTGTGAGCCATTTCACCAGTCGGTTCCATTTCCCTTCGCTTCGAAGCGGGGAGAAGTGAAATCAACCAGTAACAGCGGGCAGGTCTGCTTGTCAGCTGTTAGGTTTAGAAGAAGAAGAAGAGAAGAGATTGGATTTATACCCCGCCCTTCACTACCCAAAGGAGTCTCAGAGCGGCTGAGAGAACTCTGACAGAAACTGCTCTTTTTCAAGAACAGCTGTGCCAGAACTATGGCTTGCCCAAGGTCATCCAGCAGCTGCGAGTGGAGGAGTGGGGAATCAAACCCGATTAGAGTCCACGCACTTAACTACTACACCAAACTGGCTGCAATCCATTAAACTGATCAGTTTTGCTCCCCCCTACTTCAAAGCGATTCCCCCTCCTTTCTCTCAGCCACATGGCCAGGAGAAAGGGGGAACTAAACTCACCAGACCAGCTCAGTTCAGGTGGGGGTCTTTTGGTTCAGGGGGCCACCCTGAACCCCGGCCAGGTTTTTTAAATTTGTGCTCGTTCCTACTCTTACATGCTTAGAAAAGTAGTTATATTAAATATGCTGATAACACTTACTTCTTTATATAAGAATCATCTAGGAGGTCAATCTTGTTCTGAACAAGAACTGTAGGTACCTCTCCAACTTCAGATACAACTTTCTCCTTCCAGTTGGGGATTGCTTCAAAAGATTCTCTATCAGTGGTGGAAAATACAAGCACACAAGCCTGGGCTCCTAAAAAATAAAATTAAACACAATAATAGCTGACAAATTGGATTAACTACACCAGGGGTGCCCAATCTTTTTGAGCTTGTGGACAATGGAATTCTGACCCAGCTGGTGGGTGTAACCTTGGAGGTCTCCCATCCAAATAATAGCCAGGGCCGACCCTGCTTAGCTTCTGTGGTCAGATTAACCTGGACCATCCAGGTCAGGGCTTTTTGCAAATTAGAGGGGGGAAATAGCTTCTCCACTGAAATCACTTTGCATGGGCCCACCCCAAATATTATCTCTCTTTGTTCAGGATATGACTGGGCCAGTCGTTGCATGAAAGTTACTCAGATTTAGGTTTAGAGTGACTCAAACGACATTTTATTACACTGTTGTACCAGAACTACTCTGGTGTGAAGTGAACCCATACCAATAGCCCTTTTGGGACTTCAAGGGGCCATTTTTGGTCCAGAGTTGCTTCTGGTTCTGTTGTACTACTACTTTATCTTTTAAAAAGTCCGTTGCTGTCCTGAGCTGAAGGTTCATTGACAGAGCAGCAAAAACAAAGGTTTTGCCCCTGCAGTAAGGGAATAAGGCTGCCAATCCTAAACTCTATTCCTGCGGTTGCCAATCCTAAATTCTATTCCTACAGTGTAACAAAATATAGGAACAGGCAGTTAGTATACACAGCACTGTAGCATCAACATCCTTCCTCTGCACATACACCTCTAAGTTTGGATGTGCCCTGGTAATCATATTTGTATTGTATAAATATACAAAACAGAGTGTAAAAAAGAGACTTCCAAAAAGCACAGAAACAATAACACTGTGGTACAACCACCATTTCTATCTGCTGAAGAGCTCACTGTTTACCTTTTCAATGCAATCTTCCCCTGCCACATGAAATCCACCAGCTAGAAGATAGGTTCCAGTCATTATACATAAATTCAGGCCTTAAAGGTTACAGAGCCAAAAGGGGTCTTGGCTGTTGGAACTAATGCTTAATTTGTTTATACAGATAACCATGTAATGAAACCCTTATCAGGAGTGAAGTCAAACAATAAATGCCAGTATTGATTTGTATGAGCTGGATACTCCCCTTCACCGATAGCTTTCAAGAAGAGGCTGGATGAATATTTGTCAGAGATGCTTTAGGCTGGTCCTGCATTGGGCAGGGGGTTGGCCCCTTCCAACTCTATGATTCTATGATTCTACATTCTATCCAGCTTCCACTGCGAACAGTGAATGAAAGGTAAGTTTACACTGGTAACCATTATTCCCGGCTTCTGCAAAGATGTTTCTGTACTGTGAGCAATAAGAAGCCTTGCATACTTAATGTAACTCAGTAACCTATATCTTTAGCTCAAGTTCTTAGATAGTGGGGTTGTAAGAAATATCTGCGAAGTCACATGTAAGAGACGGATGCCAATCAATTAATTGTTAATTGTTAGCCACCTTGAGCCAGTCTTGTGGCTAGGCGGGATACAAATTGAAATTATAAATATAAATAAATAAATAAATTCTCATTTAGCTAGGAATATCAGAGGCATATGCTAGGCAATGTAACAATGCAATTAATCTTAGAGACTTTGCAACATCTCTCAAATGCTTAAGGCGAAACCAGAAGTGAAAACAGCCGAGTAAATGGCACAACATTTAGAACCTACTGAGAAGTTACAAGGTTATGTCATAGACTATGTGTTTAGAGATTACATTTTCTGTTCTTTCTCTATGCGCCTTAAACACAGCAGGACAAATTACACTGGGCTATTGTACAATGCACAAAAAACACAATGAAGATGACTGAAAAACATTAATTTCCATTGAAGTTATGCATTCTGCTCTGGAAGATGGATCAAGGAATGTGTGAGGTTTTCTGTGTATGCTACCCCTCTAGCATGATGTTGGAATACATCACCATTCATGTGTGCATGTTCCTGTCTTAAAGTACCATCCTCACTTAAGCATCTTTACTACCTCTTGATAGCTAAAGATTTTTAGAATCCTTATGGCTTCACTGCTCAATATCATAGAGGTTTTATTGGATGCAAGGAAAGAATCCATATGTCAAAAGGAGTGGTGCCAATAACCCCATGCCATACAACTTTCTAAAGTCACCAGAAAAGCCAAAATTTGTTCCAAATCAGGTATCTTCACATCTTCAGAGAAACCTGCTTAGCCAATTTAGTTCTCAGTCAGCAGGTCCATAACAGAAGACAAGAAGGAATGCATGCTGGAGGAACCTACACCAATACCAAAGGATATTCAAGTATTACTGCCCCCATGTGGAGGCTACCAAAAACCAGGCCCGGCCCCCAAGCATTTTTAACGGGCCCTCTCCCCGCTGGGCTCCCTTCCCCACTCGCGGCAGATTGAGGGCAAGCAACAGGCTCTCCTGGAGCATGCCCCAAGCAGCCTCTGAAGCAGTGTGGCTGTGAAGGGAGGGGGAGGGCGGTGGGTTCCAGTGGGAGGGGACAGGGCCAAGGTGTCAGACAGGGTAGTAACTCTCAGACGCAATAAGTCCTTTAACTGGCTTTATTGTAGAAAGTCTGCAAAGTTGCAAACAAGTCAAACGCTTTGACAGAACTGACAAATAATTCAAAGTTGGAATCTACAAGACCTCTGGTCCAGCCCTCATACATACCTCAGCATTGCATAGTACAGCAACAGGTTAATACAGTTCAATTCCCTCAGTGAGAATGTTTATCAATTGATACTTTCCCGAGGCCATGAGAAATGAGAAAAGCGAAACTCTCCCATAGCCTTCATGGGGGAGGCCCAACTTCACAGGGTTCCTAAGCACAGCTATCAACGTTCACACAGGCCAGTCTCAATCTCTCCTTCTCAGGAATGTCAGAGGAGGATACTTGCTGACAGACTGAAACCTAGCTAGCAGGTGTTACATGGGATGGGAAACTACAGGCAGGGAAGAAGGCAGAAGCAAATATAATAACATTCACCAGAGCAAAGCTATGTACATCAGAGACTCAGACATGCATGTATATTGACCCAATGACCAGGCAAGGGTCCGATTCTGACACAAGGCGAGCAGCAGCTCTTTAAACAGTGAGTGATTGCATCGGCACTTGGTAGACTGACGGCAGGCAGGCTCTCGTCTTGGAGCATGCCCAGAGCAGCCTCCGAGTCCAAACTTGTGCTGCTGCAAAGGGAGGGGGAGAGCAGCAGGCACCAAGGGGCAGGCAGCAAATCTTCATTGGTTGGGGCAGTCCAAGAGCGGGCTCTACACAACGCTCGCATAGAGCCTGCCAGGTACAAGTTAAGCTGGCCACGCCATGCGATTTTCCCCCCTCCAACTGACCACAACCACTCTGAGAGCAGCTGCAGCAGCATGCAGAGAGGAGAGCACTGACTGCAGCCTGCCTGCCTGAGCCTCACCTGGCCAGCACCTCCTTCCTGGCTGCAAGTGTTCCCCTCCTCCATCCTCCTCCTCCAATCTCATTGTTTACAGCAGCCTGGCTTCCTCCTTGACTTCCTTACTTGGACACCGGTGTTGTTGTGCACCTCCCACCAGTCCGTCCAGTAATCCTCTGGTGGGGCTGAGCCCGCAGTGCCTATGCCACAGTTCTACCACTTCCCCGTCTCCCACATGCAGGACTCCAGATTAGAGGGTGAGATCGGCTGGGGGGGGGGGTTGTATTAAAGACACAAAAGTTGTTGTTCTTGTGGAAGTTGCTATAGTTATTTGGGCTTGGAGGGTAGGGGGCTTGGGCTCCTTTGGAATACATTACAGCAAAAGAAGAGTTGCACAGAAAATGTGGAATGTATTTTCTGTTAAGGTCTCTGGAATGACAGCTCCCAGAGTGGAATAATAGCCCCTGGATGTAGTAGATATGTTCTGTAACTGGAATGACAGCCCCCAGAGTGGAATGAAAGCCCCTGGGAGTAGCAGGAGTATTCTGGCACTGGAATGACAGCCCCTGGGAACAGAATCCGTGTGCTGGGACTGGCCTTACAGGTCTAGTCCCCAGCACACAGATTCTATTCCCAGGGGCAATCATTATTCAGGGGTCTTGTTGTAGAAAAAGAGCTGCCGGAGCTCATTAGCATAACTCATTAGCATAACTTATTTGCATATGCCACGCCCCCTGACATCACCGGAAGTGACAGAAGGCCACACCCCCTGACATCACCGGAAGTGTGTCAGAAGGCCCGGCTACTTACCCTCCTGCTTCATCCTCATTCCCAAACGGAATGAGGATCGAAGCAGAGGGCGGGGTAAAGAAGGGGGCGGGGCTTCACCACGTGACCGCCCCGCCCCCCAGAGGTTCTCTTCCAGAGCTCCGTCCCTGAGAGCTCCCCCCCGACTAGAGCCCTGCTAAGCACTTTGGTTTCTGTAAGAATGGGGGGGGTCTATTTCCACTGATTTTTAAAAACTCTATCACTCTGGCCATTTTTAAGGCACTTGTATTATTCATTTATTAGTTATTACTTAGAAGTATAAGCGTGGTGTAGCAGCTCCACACAGACATATAATGGCCGGTCCCACAAGCAAAACACTGCCCCCCCCCAAAGCAAAAAGTTGTTAGCTACAGGGCTGACCAAAATACATGTCATACAAAGGAATATAACACTTGCACCCTACTGCTGCAATTATACTGGCTACGTTCCCTGGAGAGTAAATGGCTGCACTGAATATTCACAGCATATCCTTTTGGCACTGAATCTCTCCAAGCAATCAATCCAATGCACACATTTAACAAGCTACAAAAATTATAGCCCCTTATGGAACTACAGACATATGCTTTTTGAGGGGTGTCTGTCCTCCACATGGAAGGGGAACCAGGAACTGCATTTGGGGGCAGACCATAACTGTACACAAAATCCCAGATACGCTGTTCTTGTAAAAATCTGAGACTAAATTATTGTATTTAATGGTAAATCAAAAACACTACATGCAGTTTTGAAGGAGATATAGTACCCCAAAGCCTTAGACCGTTACAGTGATTTTAGAAATAAATCTATTTTAAATATTTGTTTCCATTTTAAAGAAGGAAATAACACACAACTTTCAAGGTCTTTTTACAACTCAGAAGAAAAATAATGCCTGCAGGAATTTTTCTTCAACATTGATGAAAGCAAACAAAGCTTTAATATATACTTAATTACCAACATAGCAACCTGTCAGTAAATTTATTAAAGCCTATAAGCAACAGCTAGATTTCATGTATGCTAATAATGCTACTTACCTCTGTAATAAGCTTTGGTAATTGCATCAAATTCTTCTTGACCTGCTGTGTCCCACAGCATTAATCGGACATCTTCATCATGGACTCTAAAATCAACACCACACAGCATCTCAAAAACGTGAAACAGTTATATGTACTATAAAAACGAGACTGCTTGTTTAAAATATCTGACGGTGAAAAATTCTGCAAAAAGAATTTTTTGCTTGTCATAATGTTCATATCCACTACAGATCACATTTTTATCATCTGAATGATTTCCTGACTTTTCCTATCCTATTTCATCTTGATACTTTGGTTAGCCGCCCTGAGCCTCCGGGGAGGGCGGGATAAAAATGTAAATAATAAACAAGAAATAAATACTTTACAAACAGACCATAAGAATTTTTGCATGTGTTATTCAACTTGGTAAATCAGGCAATCATGCAAAGACTACATAATACAATTAGCATATAAATGCCTCACTTTTAGTTCTATGGAGAATACTGTCCCAGCACTTTTCCCTGGGAGAACATTAATTCAGCACTTACAAAAGCAGTAATCAAAAAAGAAACAAGACATTGTGCTCCTGTTAAATACATACTGAATTTGTCTTTCCAGGAAATCAACTCCAATAGTTTTCTTGTAGTCTTTTGTAAAAATCCCTTTGCAGTATCTCTGGATCATACTGGACTTCCCAACAGCTCCATTTCCCACCACCACCACCTTGATGGCCACTTCCATATCTTCTTCCAACATCTTAGCCAGTGACAAAAGGCTACAATTATTTCAAAATCTTATTGTAGATTTTCCAGATCAGTAACTGAAAGACAAAACAAAAATAAATGACTGCTTTGTGATCAAGACAATGGACAAGGAAATTCGATTTCAGTTTCTAATTCTGCCACAAACTTCCCATGTGTCATCTGAGACTCCACACCAATAGTGTTTGTATCTTCATTCAAGCCTCAAAATTCTTAAGCTGAATACAATGTGCCCCTGTATTGGTTCTAGAATCTACACTATTTCTTTGATGTATATTTTCAGCCATAAGGTCTTCAAAGCAGCTTAGAAATCTAAAACATGATATTAACATCTCCTCCTCGCTTCTTTCCAATATCTAAACCACCACTGATGGACACAAAAATACATTCTCCATGCACACTTCAGCCCCTTTCTCCTAGGAATAGAGATCTTGTAATGTCAAAGCAATGGTATTCCCAGTAGTCATGTATGGCTGCAAGAGTTGGACTATAAGGAAGGCCGAGCGCCGAAGAATAGAGTCTTTTGAACTATGGTGCTGGAGAAGACTCTTGAGAGTCCCTTGGACTGCAAGAAGATCAAATCAGTCAATCCTAAAAGAAATCAACCCTGACTGTTCCCTGGAAGGCCAGATAATGAAACTGAAGCTCAAATACTTTGGCCACCAAATGAGAAGGGAGCACTCACTGGAGAAGACCCTGATGCTGGGAAAGATTGCAGGTCAAAGAAGACGGGGACGGCAAAGGATGAGATGGTTTGACAGTGTCATCGATGCAACGAACATGAAATTGAGTCAACTTCAGAGGACGGCGGAAGACAGGAGGGCCTGGTGTGATCTGGTCCATGGGGTCGCGAAGAGTCGGACTCGACTGTGCGACTGAACAACAACAAATGTCATGGGAGCCAAGCAGGAAGAAGAGAGGTGCTGCTCTTACTCTCATGTAATTCCACAGTATTTGATGGATTTTTAATATTCCCCTTGGCTAAAAGGGTCCAAAGCAGATTGCAATATGGCTACTGTGGCCAAAGCAAGTATGAAAAACCCAACTGTGTATAAAGATTCCTTGAACAACATTTAATACTGTAGTGCAATGTGGTTCAAAATTTGACATTAACAATAATTAAGATGTTCTTTTGTTTGTTTTGTGGTGCCTATAGGCTGTATGGGAATCATCATGCCATCAGAATTCAAACAGCTACAATCATAGTAAGAACAAATTGGGGCCCTGCAAGGAATCCGAACAGCTAATCTTCAGGGCCACATGAGCAGCTTCCCATTCAGTCTGGGCAATTGTGCCATAATGCTAAACAGTCTAGGAAGCATTGTTCCATCTTGCTCCCTATGCTGGGGAGGGTGGGAAAAGGGAATCTGGACTGGGGAAATAAATGCTTTATCAAATTGCTCAATTCTTGTTTTCCCAGAGCAGCCTCACCCCAAGTCTGCAGAAACCTTGACCTTGTCTATGTGTCTGAGTTGCCACATTTCTCTGCTCTACTGGTACGCATGGGTGGGAACATAAAATTCACTATTCAGAGGAATGATTGCACCATCTTTGTGTACTGGGTTTCATCTAATAAATATCCACCACATAGCATTTATAGAGCATAACTGGAATATACATTAGCTCAATAAGGTAGGTCTGTCAAAGCTCCCTTGTCCCACAAGAAGGCTTTGGGGAGAAGATCAAGAGCAAAATACACAGAATTGGGAAGTGAATCCTTACTGTCCAGGGTAACAAGCCACCACCAGCCCCTCTAACTAAACCTCAGCTGACAGTAAGGGACCAACTCTCCTGCCCCACTGGGTGTTAGTCAAGAAGTCAGCCCTACAAGGTAGAACACTTGCAAGTTGAGTTCCAAAAACAATTACTTTGGCAGCTGTAACCAAACTAGGACAAGGTGGTGGATTTAGATGGAAGCTCCAAAACCCAAATAACTCCACAGGAGTATGACTAATAAGGTTTATTAAAAGAAATGTGCAAAAGTATACAAATATAGAAGCAATGTAAAATAAGGAAGAATACTAAAACTAAATGGCTAACTTGGAATACTTACTCAGGTTTAGTCCTCTGACCCAGATATTACCTGACCAGACTGAAGATACAAAGTCTGACTCCATCTCATCCCTTATCTCCCTCTGGAAACTGCAAGTCAGTGTGACATTAATTTCCTAGACAGCAGCCCTCAGTAACTTAACTAGGCCCAAAATCCTGAACCAAACTTTGAAAGGCCAAGAAATGGCTAAGCAAGAGCAGTTTCTTGACAAGGCCAACAGGATTATCCCCATATTGCAGATGCAGGAGGCTGTGAGAAAAGAACTTGACAAAGGCTAAATTCAACTCCTGAATCAGGATTACAATACCTCTTTATGGTTTAAAAAAGTGGGAGCTACAGAACACACAACTAGTGCATCTTAATGTTTTTACATGTAATACTGCCCCAAGAAATAGAAAAAAACATAAAAGCCCAGTATCAAGGAAATTAATCTATATATCACTATACAAACACCACTGGTGACATACATGTAGTTTAATAAGTTTATAAAATTTCTCTATGAAAGACACTGAAATGGAAAGATAACGAATATCCAATTCTCACCGCCTAGATTCAACTGAAAATCTCTGCAATCCTAAAATCAGTTATACCCACTTAAATCCACTGAAGTCAATGGGCTTAAAAGTAGCAATTTGTTTTAGGACTGCACTGTACATTTCCAACTCAATATGGCCTAGCATTGTTAGGATACTAACTTATATCTATAGAGCATAAGAGTGAGATGTGGCTATCCTCCATCCAGCAGCAAAAGTTCATCTTGAACTCCTAAAGCCTCTGGAAGAGTTAGGGACCATTACACCAATTTCTAGAACTTTTATAGCTCATTGCTCACAAGAAGTTGCCTCAAGAAGGCACAATCAGATACTGATATGAACAGCTTAAAAAAAAGGTTAAGATTTTTTTGAAGCAACAGCTGAAAAAAGTCTGCTGCCATCAGTACCCTGGCTGGGTGGGGGAAATTCAGGTTTGAGGTGCCAACTTCCAACTCTCAACCATGTGCCTTTAACACCGGCGCAGCCAGTCAAGAGTCTGGGTGTAGTCCTGGATGCCTCCTTATCAGGGGTCTTTTCGTAGAAAAAGAGCTGCAGGAGCTCATTAGCATACAGTATGCTAATGAGCTACTAGGTTATTAGCATAATAGCTCATTAGCATATGCAACACTCCCTGACATCACCGAAAGAGATGTCAGAAGGCGAAGCAAAAGGGGGGGGGAGGCATCTTCAAAAGCCTCCCCTCCCCTGCGGGGGGAAGCGAAGAGAGAAGCGGTTTAAAGTTTAAACCCCTTCTCACTAGAGTTGGGTCGCAGAAGGAGGAAAGAGGGAAGGAAAGAGAGAGAGAGGGTAGAGAGAAGGAACGAAGGAAGGAAAGAGTGAAAGAAAGAGAAGGAAAGAAGGATGGAAAGAGGAAAAGAAAGAGAAGGAAAGAAGGAGGGAAAGAAAGAGAGACAAGGGAAGAAGGAGGGCAAAAGGAAAAGGAGAGAATGAAAGGAGGAAAAGAAAGAAAGAGCGAGAAGGGAAGAAGGAGGAAACGAGG
>NW_015174324.1:231544-233154 GCF_001447785.1 Gekko japonicus | reverse complement strand
AAAGAGAAAGAAAAGGAGAAAAAGAAAAGGAAGGGAAGGAAAGGAGAGAAAGAAAGAGGGCAAAGAGATGGGGGGCGGCTCTCCCACCACCCCACTCCCCCAATCAAGCCTCCGCCAACCCCCCTGCAGATCCCTCACTTACCCCGCCCTGGTGCTGGCCCGGGGAGGCGGTGGGGAGCGTCTTCTGGTCTCCCCCGGGCCACAGCGGTCCAGAAGTTACACGTCTTTCAGAATGCAGCAGCTTGGGTCTTACGGGGACACTGCACACAATACAACCTATGCTTCACCAGCTGCACTGGCTCCAGATTGAGTACCAGGTCAGGTTCAAGTATCTGGTTTTGACCAAACACATGGCCCACAGGCCGAATCAGGCCCTCGGAGGGCCCCAATCCAGCCCGCAAGGCCCTGGCTGTTTCCTGCTTCCTTTTCCAGTTCTGCTGCTGCCATGTCACAGTTTGCTTTACCAGTCTCTCTCAGTCACACAGGAGAGATAAATAAGCAAGCCTCTCCTGTGCGATTGAGAGAGTCTGGTAAAGAACTGGCTGATCCTTCTCCCGGGGAGGGAGGGAATAGTTGGAGCTTGCTTCTTGGCAAGGCTGCAGGAGACAAAGAGAAGCCTTTCTTTCCTTCCACTGGCTGAGGCTCCTTCCTGAAGGGTAGGAGGAATCGAGGGAAAGCTTGCTTTTGTTGGTCTGCCTCAATTGCTCGGGAGAAATACCAAGCACCTTTAAGACCAACAAAGTTTTGTTCAAGGCATGAGCTTTTGTGTGCCTTGCTACACTGTGTGTTTTGTTGGGCTCTTTATGCCAGGGCTCTCCTTGGGTACAACTGCATCCAGCTGTCCTCAATCAGAGGCAGGGCCAACTTGGTGGAACTGTCTGTCTACTAAAATCAGGGATTTATTACAATTCCACAGAGCCTGTGAGGCAGAGATGTTCCACCAAGCATATGGGTGAGGACAACAACAGTTTTAACAGCAACCGGCCTATTAGCTGCTTCCTCTCCCCTCTCCTGCCCCCCCCATGTTAATGTAAAACGGAGATTTGAAATTTTGCTCTATGACACCATGCAGATGTTAGGTTTTATGGCTTGGTATTTTAGACTGTTCTAATGTACTTCCGTATGAACGTTGTACATCACTCTGAACCCGCTCACAGGGAGGGCGGTAATGAAATACATTTTTTCTAAGTTTTGTTTTCTAACTTCTGTCATGTATGCATGGGTTTTTTTTTTGCAACTGTACTACACAAAATATTATTTGAAAACACAAGAATATCTGAAACTCAGATTTAAATTTAAAAACTGTCACCATCTGTTACAATTTAAAGTGTCTGCAGCAATACATAGTTTATGGTTGCACATTATCTCATTCCAGTAATCTGCATTACTGTCATTTTTCCAGGCGCACTCTGATTCAACAAAACCCCTTTTCCAAAGATACACCCAGATGTCAGTGCAGCTCCTCTCCTCTCTCAGAGGATTTGACCTCATTCCATTCAGTACAATCTGTTGACTCTTTTCCTTCCCCACCCTGTTCTTTCCTTCCAATATCAATTTAATCCCATAAATCCACACTGTGTCCCTCCCACTCATCCCCACCACACAAAAAA
>NW_015174324.1:177077-231525 GCF_001447785.1 Gekko japonicus | reverse complement strand
TCTTCCGACTTCACATATTTTAGTTCCCTTAGGAAACAGGCTCCTAGTGGTTCCTTGAGTTAGACATAGCCGAGCTCGTAAGGTGAATAAAAACCATTAAAGTCACAAAAACAGTGCAAGTGATAGCAAAACTACATGTTATGTAGCCCCAGTGTGGAGATGCCCCACATCTTTGTGCTCAGTCTCCACCCTGCCTACAGGAATGTACAGGGCTGGCTCAGTGTTCTGTGCAACATGCAGGATGGGCACTGTAAATTGTGCTACACATTCCAGCCACTGCATAAAAAAAGCTGTCTTGTGGAGGATGTCGAATACAGACGTGCACTTAGTTCCTAGCCTCAGGGACCTTCCCTCCATTCAGATTTTGCAAGTGTTTACCTTGATGATCCAGCTGCTCAGAGCTGCTAAACCAAACAGACTGTAACAGATAATACGCATGGTTGAGTGATCTCAATCAGTATGCACAGCTGACCCTGTACTTGTTAGCAACACTTCCTGGATACTTATCCACCTACCGCATTTTCATTATTAAGAGACACAAATATATATATAAAAGAAAGTCCCCTCACCGTAAAATCAACACCCAGGCCAAACCGCTGGACTTAGAGACACCAAATTCAGGGCGAGCGCTCCTACCATGGCATAGGTGTTCTCTAAGAAGGGATTTTGAGAAATTCAACCCCTAAGTGGGTCAAAAGGGGGGAAATTTGCTCCCCCCATTGATTCCTATGCGGCTGCCAGGCAGCTGCCTCTCTGCACCCCCCACACTCTGATTGGTCAGCTTCAGAGCTCAGTGTTCTGAGGTTAAAAAAACCCCAGTTACAGGGGACTACAGAGAGCTAATGACAGTTGAGGAAATCAGGAGTGGCCAACCACATGTGAGGTGAAGCAAAGCTGCTGGCCCAGCCTCCCTATTGCTTCAAACATGCTCCCCCCTCCTACATCTGACAGGCAGTTGTCTGTCAGGTGCAGCAGCAGTTGCAGGGTGCTTAAAGCCACGAGGGAGCCTGCCCCAGCAGTAACGCCTTAGTGATCCTGCCAGCCCCGCTTCCACAGTGGCTTCTAATACCTCTCCCCCTCCCACACTGGACAGGCAGCTGCCTGTCAGGTGCAGGAGAGGAGGTGGGATGCTTACAACCGCCGGGGAGGTTTGCTCAGCAAGACTGTCTTAGCCCTGCTGCTGGCCCAGCCTCCCTGATACCTTTAAACATAATTCCCCCAACACCTGACAGGCGGGTGTCTGTCAGGTGTAGGAGCAGGACCAGGGTACTTTAATCCATCAGGGACACCGCCCCAGCAGGATCACCTTAACGATGCTGCTGGCGTAGCCTCTCTGATGGCTTCCAACACACTCCCCCACCTCCTACACCTAACAGGCGGTTGGTTGTCTGTCAGGTGCAGCAGCAGGGTGCTTAAGGCCACGAGGGAGCCCGCCCCAGCAGTCTACAAAGTGGTCCTTCAGTAGAGAGAAAAAAAGTACATATGTCTCACTTCATTATTTTTTACACTACAATCTTCTCCATTAGAATTCCTACAACAAATGTTACATTTCAGACTTTACATCATCAATATTATAACTGGATTTATGGAAATTAAATACCGTAGCGAAGCACGGGTATCAGGCTAGTATACAATAAATGAACAGTTAGAATCAGATACCATTTTGTACCTGCCACCAAGTTACTTAACCTGAGAGCAAACTTTCCTAATGAACTTGCAGTTAGCCAATCAGATACACACCACCACCTTCCAGGTAAGCACCCTGTCAAGCCATAGATACACACAATCAAACAAGTTAAGTACAGATCCTTCACCAACATATCTGAAGGACTTCCTCAGCCATAGAACATACCTTCAGTCTTTCCTACCAAACTTACCAGAGATTCCCAAATACAGCATTTACATCAGGGACCAAAGTTGAAAACTGGCAGAGGACTCAGCCATGGCCCTTATGAAAAACAGAACAGTGCTCCTGGGCATGCACAGACAGCCTTCTCCTACCACCAATGGGTAAACACAAATGTCTGAGACTGAGAAAAGCCATCCTGAACAGGTCTCCTCAGAATCCTACCCAGAAGAGCTTACTCTGAGGAAAGTGTTCTTAGGACTACACGAAGTCAAACATTCCAGGCCTCAGTCAGCGACTTCCAAGCAAGCTCCGTTCAATCCATATTACAAATTGAGTTTTGGCAAAGACTGAAGGGAAATCCCCAGTGTTTCACGGGGAGAGAAGAGCAGAGAAAACACAACAACATTTTGCAGGTCGCAGCCATGCACAGCATGGCTCCCCAGGGCAGGCGCAGCTCCCAGGCAGACCCCCCCTTCTTTCCAGCCACGCCGCCCGCACACTCCCGCCCGCCCAGGCCACAACCCCCACCAGACACCCCCCTCCCCAACAGTAAGACCACGGGCGCCTCGCGACAGCAGCCTGCTTCCCAGCCTCGCTACCAAGCGGCCCAGCCCCGGCGGCATCTCACTAACCGGCAGCGTCCCTTGCCAGGTTACCGGCGGGCGCGTGTGAGAGGCTAAGGGAGGGAGAGCCGCCTCCACGGCGACCGGCAGCCAGGAAAAGCGGAGCCGGCCCAACCCGGACGCACATCCCGGCTCGCCCCCACCTAGCTCTGGTACATCCACACCCCCGGAAACACCGTCAGGGCTGCGGTGGGACCCGCCTGGGAAAGACAGCCTTCCCGGGCTCGCCTCCGCTCCGCCTTCCTTGGGGACCGAGACGAGAGAAGGCAAGACTGGGTTGCCGCCGCCGCCGGCACCACCCGTCTGCTGCTGCTCTCCCTCTGTAGGAGCGGGAGCAGCCTCGCTGGCCAGGGTGGGAGACTGAAGGAGGCGGAAGCAGGGTTGCAGCGACACGGAGAAGCGCTGCATTCGATGAGCAACACGCGAGGAGGCACACAGCCCAGCACTGGTGCTGCTAAAGGGGTTATCCACCCCAGGTTTAAAGGCGAAGAGCGCCGGGGAGGCTGCCAGCGCCGACACGACGCCGGGTTATTCGGAAGCAGTCGACGGCGCTGACATCTGGGACTGTGCCTCCCAAGGAGGAGTGGGCACGACGGCCGAAAGGGACTGTCTTTTCCTTACGGCAGTAGATGAGGCACGCTGGTGCTGATCTAAAAGTCACCCTCGTTCAACAAAAAACATCAAAGGGAGACTCCTGAAACCGCTGAGTAGGAATTCGCTAAGAGGTTAGGTAGCCTCGCCTCTCCCCTCTCCCATTGAACAAGGATCTGAGATCTTTACCTCGCTATAGGTAACCCTGGTTCTGGTGTCCCTGCCATCTGAGGCTAGATGGGTAGCTACCCCCAAAAGCCCCTTCTCTGTGGCTGCACCAAAACTTTTTTTCTCTTTCCCCAGGGAGATTCATCTGTCTCCCATGGTTCTCTTCTCCCCAGGAGTGAAGCTTTTGGGGGGTTTGTCATACCCCAATAACTTTTGGCTCTCCTCCCTACTTTGTGTGTTTATATAAACTTATTTTATATATTTATTTTAAATGCTGTTTTGATGTTTGCCACTTTGGGGGCCAATTTGGCAAGGAAAGGCAGCTAAATAAACCATCCTACAACACATGTGAATGCCTGCCTAATACAAGTAGTAGCTAATTTAGCGTATTTTCTTTATTTTATCTTAATTTTACCAGGCTGCATTTTGCCCTGTACCACTTGCATTTATTTGTTTACTTACTTAACTTCTCATTTGCCTCTCTCATTGGGACTAAAAGGATTACAGAGTTATAAAACCAAGCTATAAAGACCAGTAAAATACATATAATATATTTTTAATACTTTCTATATAAATGACTATATAGTGAGGGTCCACTAACTGCATCTGAAGAACTAAACTAAAAGCCTGGCCGAACATCTCTGCCTTGCAGGCCCTGTGGAATTGCACCAGATCCCGCAGGGCCCTGATGTTAGGAGCAGTACCTGGCAGATCATTGAATCTGAAGGATGAATAATACAAACTCTAATCATGTCTAGCCTTTCCTTTTAAGATACTGCTTTTTTACCAGGAGACCTTGAGATTTAGCAACTTTTGTAGTAAGTCAGACCCCAGCTAGTTTACTCAGAATCATCCCACTAAGATAAATGGTGGGAATTTTATATTGAAATAGTCTGGACTGGGTTGTAAAGCCTCTCCCATTGCCCCCATACTCGGAATAAAGAGTCAGACACAGAAAGTGGGATAAACTATGGGCCACTTTAATAAATTCACAGTTGAAAATAATGGCAAGGGCAAATATGTGAAGTGGCACGATCCGGGCCAGGGGTCAGCGTTGACCCTTCCCCAGTCGTAGGATGCGGAGCCACCCACCCCCAGCTTGAGCCAACCTGTGTGGCTCCCCACTGGCGGGCATAACGAAAGACATGCCCTGGAGATCCAGCCCCAAGTCGTAGAACTTAAGCGGCCGATCGATCCATGCAGTCCCCAAGGTAGTTTGCCGTATTTTCCCTGGGTCGCTCAACCCAAAGGCTAATCTGGCCAAACTCCTGCCTTCCACCCTTCTCAATTTCCCCCCCTAACTGCCGCTTCTAAACCCCAAGCAGGAGAAAGGTTGCTGGCCATAACAGGCCCCCGCGGGCCAACATATGGTATACGAAAGCCAAACTTAAAACCATCTAACAGATACGTGGTGACATTTCTAAGGGGCAACTCACCAGCCAAGCCTCGAGAACCTTCAGGTTAATGGGGCCGGGCCCCTTTACCATGAGCTTGGTTGCCTCCACCACCCCCTTGCCTCTTTTGCCCTCTCCTAGGTCGGGCCTTGGGGCAGTTGCTAAAGGAGTGTGGGCCGCCGCAAAAGGGGCAGTCGTGCCTGTATTGGCATGCTTTCCTGCTACAAACCCCGTGTGAGCCAAACTCCCAGCACAGCAAGCGGGGTTGAACCACCTGACCCGCAGACTCGCGGGAACTGGGAGCCGACTGTGCACGCTGTACTAAGTGACCACTATGCGACCTTTCCCCCGTCACTGGGCGTGCCGGGGACATGTTGAGCCAACCTGTGTGGCTCTCCACTGGCGGGCACAACAAAAGACATGCCCTGGAGATCCAGCCCCAAGTCGTAGAACTTAAGCGGCCGATCGATCCATGCAGTCCCCAAGGCAGTTTGCCATATTTTCCCCGGGCCGCTCAACCCAAAGGCTAATCTGGCCAAACTCCTATCACCTGAAGTAATTAATTGGTGCTCCCGTTAGCCGCATCTCAGTTATCAGCCCCAGTCCTGCCACAGCCGAGGTCAAGCCTCAGCTTAAGCCGATGCCCCCACCGAGAGGCTTAATGCCTCCTGTAGCCCTTGCCGTAGGTCATTAGTGTACCCAGTGTACTCTTTGTAAATTATGTCCATATATTGAAGTAAGGACGCAGCCCGGTAGGGTTGCGTGCGAGCGATGACACCCGCATATATTAAAAAAACGCTAGCCAATTGGCCCATGTCCTATCTACCGTCCTCCTTTTTAACCTCTCCTTTTCCCTCTCCTCAAGTTCCTCCTTGTCCTTCTTTTCCAAATCACAATAAAGTAGGGAGAAGACATCAATGTAGTCGCCTTTCAAGATTTTCTCTTGTGTGGCCAGCAGCAAGTGGTCCCCTAATTGCAAGGCCATATTGCCCGAAGGCAAGTCCTTGGCTGGCACTTGGTTTAAAGTCATACCCCACGGGGCCTGAGAGCCCCAAGCCCCCCAAGGTGCCAATTGCCTTGTCAAACTCCACTGTGGCGGCGGTGTGAATGGACCCGCAGCCCAGGCCCAAGGTGAAGTGGAGGAGAGGTTCGCTAAAGAATCTCCCACCTGGGCAACGGTCGTGGCACCAGAGGCTGATGGCTGACGCCATGGTCCCCAGGGCCAAACCGGGCCCAGCTGCAGTGAATTAACAGACTCACCTGCCGTGTCGTGAGCTGCTGGTGGGTTCGCACCTCCCTTAGATGCAGAAAGCTCCCGCGTTGTTCCTGAGCCTGAAGACACCGCCTCCTTGCTGCTGCAAGGTTCAGGTACCCCTCCAGAGCCAGAACATCTTCACTTTTAAAACAGAGTCTCTTTTCTTTTTTATCTTTGTAGTTGAAGACCAATCCTTTGGGTATTACCCATCTGTAGGGGATGGAGTTTTTCTGCAAAAAGCTGGTTAAATTTTTGTATTGAATCCTCTTCTTTCTTATTTCAAATGGAATGTCTTTTAAGACTCCAATTTCTTTGTCTTTGATTTTTAAGGTAGTCCCATTTGTGGCCTTGAGCACCACGTCTCTTGTTGATCTTTTAGCGAATCTTGCCACTATCTCCCCAGGCAGGCTCTTTTTTCTTAATAAATTCTGGATATGTCCGATAGACCAAATTCAGATCACTTTGCAATGTGTCTGCCACCGCTTCACTTAATATTTCTTTCAGATTCTTATCTTGCTGTTCAGGAACACCTTGAAATCTCAGAACATATGCTGATGTTTCCATTTGTAGTCTTAAAAGTTGATCTTTATCAGAGGATCTTGGTTTTTCCATCACCTCCAGTCTTTGATTAGTATCTTTTGCTTTGGCGTCAACCTTTTTCACTGATTTTGCAGTCTCCTCTGTTTTTAAGTTTGTCTCTTTAAGCTGTTTTTGGATCTCATCCAACTTCTTGTTGGTGTTAGTCATCTGCTCCAGCAGAGGGTGCAATGCAGTAGCCAACATGTTCGAGAAGTCAGTATTTACTTCCGGTTTAGTAGCCGGATGTGTTGATCTTGTAGTTCCAGGAAAGTGTTTCAGTCTCATCACCATCTTTTCTGCCAGCCCAGTAATTTTTTATATTTCAAGGAAAGTTTTCAAAAGTCAGCAAAAGTTGTTTCAAAAGCTCTGTATAGAAATATTGATTTCTAAAAGCCTTCCCCTGGAATGTTTTGCTGATCCCCTGTTGTGCTGTATTTCCTGTTGAAAACAAATTGTGGGCCCCATGGCCTCGATAGCCATGCCATAAACCACATTCCTTCACACTTCCATGCTGGAAGCTAGGCCTGCATGCCCAAAGTCACGTACAAAATGAAGTAGTTGGAGTTTGGGGGTCACCTGACTGCAGAGGGTGGTCTCCGGACCTAGCCTATCCCCACCCATTGCCATGACCACCAACAGTTGGACACACACCATTCCACTCCCTATTGGCCCCTGGCCAGGGCTAATTTGGGACGGGGATTGCACTATGTCTGGTCATTCCCAATGAGAGGAACTCTCTTTTTCTGCTGTGCTCTCTGCTGCTCTGTGTTCTGTGCACCTTAACTGTTGTCCTGCCATGTGGTCTGTGGGAGAACAAAGGACTGCTTTTGTGAGCTGAGCATGTGCTTGCAAGGATGGAATTCTTGTTCCTCAAAATCCCTTGATGCTACCTGGAGTATTACAATGGACAATCTTGAACTCTTGGATGCTTCCTGACGTGGTAAATATGAATTACTGTTTAGTTAAGGCACACTGCCTTAGGTTTGTTATTTTGAAATCCTTCTAGTCTATGCTAAATTCTCTACTGAATAAACTTATTCTGGTTTATAACTTGTCTGTATTGGTGTAACTGATATCTAAGCCTAAACTCCTGTGCCTTATGCTCAGCCTATAAGCTACCTCTGTGTAAGATTAATTGTGCGTCTCTGGATAGAGGTGCTAGTGTGTACAACCCAGATGCCAACTGAGATTGTGGATCTCTAATCTCAGGCTGGCGAGGGATTAAGTAGAGATCCTGGTGGCAAAGTGCTCAGAAATCCAGAGAGGGCAGTCTACCTCCCTGGGTATTGTTGTTAATGTATTGTAAAGTATAGGCTTTCCCCCCTCATTTCTGAACAGGCGTGGGGGCAGGAACCTATACAAGCTCGCTTTAATTAGATTTGTACTTTGTCTGATTCAATCGACCATCACCGTTTCTCCGAGCCCCTCTCGCTAAACGAGTTGACTTAAAAATGTATGGGCGGGGAGATGTGAACTAACTCCCTCCCACCTCCGTCGATGCCGTTCGGGGCTTTGGATATACGCTTTGCCAGATAGCCAGTCAAAAAGAAATTTGTACTCATGCTTCATTTTACACCAGCTGCAGAGGTAGGGAGAGCTTTATTTTCATTGGATCACTTGTTCACTCCCCCGGCGTACGCCTCTTAGTGTCATGATGGCGCTGCAGTGATGGGACCTATCGGAGCTCGGAGGTGCCTTAATCCTTTGACTGCAGCCTTGGGAGAGGTGACCTCTCGCGCCCCAGGCTTTACAAGCCGAGAGGAAAGTTCTTAAATCCCTGGAATCCCATCAAAGCAACAAAATACTATTACTGACTATGCAAAAATATCAGCATTCTTCTCCTCGTACGTTGAAATTATTGTCCTGGAAAATAAACCAACAATCCTCCTTAAGAAAAATAACCATGTTAAGAGATAGCAAAGGGAATCTGCAAACAAACACACACAAAAATATGAATACCTTTGTGACCTTTTATAAAGAGCTATACAAAACAGGGAACCCTGATCCCACTCTAATTAATACATATCTCAGCTCTGCACCATTTGGGAGCATTAAACTAGCAGACAATCAAAGATCTTATGGATAGACCTGTGTATAGAAATATTGATTTCTAAATGTCTCCTGTATTCTCCTGTTCTGTCTTTTGGTAACAGGCTGTGCCTTATTTCCTGTTACAAGCCAAATGGTAGGCCCCATGGTCTCAATTGCATGCCATAAACCACACATTCTTCACACTTCCATGTTGGAAACTAGGCCAGCATGCCAGAAGCTCACGTAGCCGATGGAGAAGCTGGAGTTTGGGGGCCATGTGACTGCAGGCATGGTTTCCAAACTTCCAGCCTATCCCCAGTTGTACCCATGACAACTAACAAATTGGACACACCTATGTCCACTCCAATTGACTGATAGCCACAGCTGATTGTGACTGAAATTGGACTATAACTGTTCAGACCCAATGGGAGGGACTCTCTCTGTCCCTTGCTCTTGTTCTGCTCTTGCTTCTTGATCTCCTGTTGTTGCCTGTTTATTGCACATGGACATGTGCTCTCTGGAAGAGACAAAGGACTGCTTTGTGCCTTAGAGCACATGGAGGGCAAAGATGGGATTGTTCCTAAAAATCCCTTGGCACCTAACTGGACTGTATCTTGGACACTTTTGGAACATGGACACTGTACTGGTAATTATGCATATCTCTAATGTGTAGTTAAGGCAAACTGCCTTAGGTTTCTTATTTTGTAATCTCTTAGTCTGTGCTAATCTCTGAACTGAATAAAATAGTATTCTTGTTTCTAACTTGTCTTTGATGTTGTAGCTGAATTCTAAATCTAAATCTTGTAGCCTAGCGCTCACACCACACATGCTACCTTGATAAAGTGTGCAATTCTGAGTTAGAGTTGCTAATGTGCTAAACCCTAGATACCAACTGAGATTTTGAACCTCTGATCTCAGGGGGGGGGGAATATTGCAGAGGTTCTGGTGGCATATTGTTCTGAAATCCAGAGAGGGTAGCCTACCTCTCTGGGGTTTTGTGTAATGTACTGTAAAAGTATAGGATTCCCTCTCATACCTGGACAGGCTTGAGGGGCAGGATCCTATACAACCTGTAACCCCTGAGGAGGTAATGGAAGTAATTAAATCACTAAAAATCAACTAAAGTCCAGGAAGGGATGGGTTCCCATCAGAATATTATTAAAAAATTTCACATATACTCAGGCCCCTTGGCAGCAGTTTGCAACTATGTTTTAACTCAGGGTAAACTTCCTAGGTCTTGGTCAGAAGCGGCTATAATAGTTATACCAAAACAAGGGAAAGATCTAACAAACCCGAGCTCTTTTAGGCCAATTTCTTTACTTAACCAAGATGTGAAAATATTTACTGCCTTATTGGCAAAATGATTGAACATCCTATGTGTATCCAGATCAATCTGATTTCATGCCTTCCAGAAATTTGGTGGATAACATAAGGAAATCCTTGAATGTTGTATCTTTTTGTAATAAAAAAAATATCGAGGCAACCATATTGTCACTCGATATTGAAAAGGCCTTTGACAGATTGGAACCCTTATTTTTAAAGGAAACTCTAGCAGTACTGGGCTTTGGGGGGAAAAAATTGTAGGACAATTGGGGCGCTATATGCAGGTCCCACAGCACACTTGCAAATCAATGGCTTCACATCTGACACGAGGGACGTGGCAGGGGTGTCCCTTGTCCCCACTATTATTTGCCTTGGCCATGGAGCCGCTTGCTTCTGCAATTAGAAACAACAAATCAATAGTAGGTGTCAAAATCAACAATCTCTAGAGTATAAAGTCTATCTCTTCGCTGATGACTTGGCCCTATATTTAACAAATCTGACTGAATCACTACCTGAAGTTGAGGAAGTTTTTAAAAAGTTTTAAACTTTTTATAAAAAGTTTAAAGAAGTCTCTGGATTACTGGTTAATTTAAATAAAACAGAATTATACCCAATCAACATTACACAAAATACAGAAGAGTTCATAGAAGAGCACTTCAGTTACAAGTGGATAACAGACTCTTGTAGATTGCTGGGAGTCTGGATTCAGTTGAATTTAAAAGATATCTTGAAGGTTAATCACATAAAAATTTTCAAGGATATCACGTCCAACTTGCAAAGATGGGATAAGCTTCCTTTGACATTGGCAGATAGACTTAACTTGGTGAAAGCTTTCGCCTTCCCTAAACTTCTATTTTACTTTAGGACGATCCCGATCACAATTGCTGACACGTATTTTAGACAATGGCAGTCCACGTTGAACAAATTTCTATGGGGCTTTCGCAAGCCAAGAATCAGCTTCAAAATTCTAAGACAACCCAGGAAATTGGGGGGGTTGGGTCTACCAGATCTTAAGAGGTATTATGAGGCACCACAACTATTTCACCTGGTGATAATGCTTTCCCCTGGAGCTACTCCTGATTGGAAATGGATAGAGCAAAATTACACTTCTTCTTTATCCTTATACGAAGTAATATGGGCTAGAAAGCAACACAGGCCTGCAAGTATAAAGGAAGCAGACTTCCTGTTAGCCTCCTTAAAAATATGGGATGTAAAATGCTCAAAATTAACCTCAGACCTCTCTTTGTCCAGAGGCATGACTTATTTTTCCCTCATTCATTGTTTACTTTGGCACCCAGGGGACTCCTAAACCCCATACCCATAACATCTTCCCCGTATCACAAAACAACATGTTGGCCTGAGCGCTTCTTATCAGTCACAAAACTGGCCTTGTTTGTCAGAGTTGCAGGTGTTCACCTGTGTCCCAGGAACGTTTTGCTTTCTCTGCTATCAGCAGTACATTCTGGGGCTTTCCAATGTTTTCAGGCTGGAGTTCAAAGAAAATAGCATGATTGTGTGCTAACAGTTGGAGTGGCTCCCCCCCCCATGTGTGAAATCTGATTCTCATGGGATCTCAGCAGCTGCTTATCTTAGCTGGCAAAGTTAATATCCCAGTCAACACACCAATTTCTGCTCCTTTAGCTGAAGCCACAAATGTTCTCAAAGCCATTGGCACAATCGCACAAAACAGGATTAAAAAATCCAGCAATCCGTGTTTCTTTTCACCCCATAGTATCGTGTAGACTCAAACATAATTAAGGTCCTCTCATGGGAGGGGTCGTCGTTCCATTTGGACAAGCTTTAGGCAAGTTGTGGGCAAGTTGCTCCCCTTAATGTAAGCTTTCTCTTAATATTTAGAGGTGCTTTCCCAGTGTTTACAGTTTTTAGTGGTTATATGTTCCTCATGGAATGCACAACAATCACTCATTACAGTCTCAGCAGAAGTCACAGTTTCTGATGGCAAATTACACAGAGGCAGGATCTGAAATCCATGTTGATCAAAGAAGGAGGTTGTAACTAGGACAATTCAGGGCCAAAAAGGTACCGGAGTAATATTACCTACATGCTAAATAAGTATACATGAGCTAGGTAAGAAACCCTCATCTGGCTGTATTTGCAAAAAGGTACCGGAGTAATATTACCTACATGCAGGGCTCTAGTCGGGGGGGAGCTCTCAGGTACGGAGCTCCGGAAGAGAACCTCTAGGGGGCGGGGCGGTCACGTGGTGAAGCCCCGCCCCCTTCTTTACCCCGCCCTCTGCTTCGATCCTCATTCCGTTTGGGAATGAGGATGAAGCAGGAGGGTAAGTAGCCGGGCCTTCTGACACACTTCCGGTGATGTCAGGGGGTGTGGCCTTCTGTCACTTCCGGTGATGTCAGGGGGCGTGGCATATGCAAATAAGTTATGCTAATGAGTTATGCTAATGAGCTCCGGCAGCTCTTTTTCTACAACAAGACCCCTGCACGTATGCAAAAGAGGGTGGTGGTGCTTCTCCTGGCTTCTTCTTTGCTTTAGATGAGCCCTTCTCTCATGAGCCCAGACATTTTCAGCCTGCGCTGTTTCTTTTAACAATGACAGTTGGTGGTGCTGGAGCTTATTGCATATGTGATGTGCACAGTAAGAGAGAGATTCTGGTCAGATTTTGATAGGAACATAAATGATTTTTGAAGAGTCACCAAAATATGTATTACCATGAATTACCATTACTCAAAATATATTGTTTAATAATAATATATTGTTTTATAAGATACTTTTTTGTTTTCTGTAAGTTAAGAAAAATACACTACAAGAGAAAAACACACAACAAGCAACCAAAGAACAAAGATGGAGCTTACACTCTTATACCTATTTAACTTTACCTCTACAAGATAAAGACAAGACTTTGTATATCTAACCCATATTATTGTTTAACATTATAGCATGTCTTTTAGATTTTTGTTATTAAGTTGGCAATTTTCCAAGATAATTCTCCATCCAGTTGTACAACCTTGACCAGTTATTTTCAAAAGTTCCTTCTTTTTTGTCTTTCATCTGTAAAGTCAATTTGTCCATCTCTGCTGCCTCCAATAATTTGTATATTATTTCTTCTTTTGTTGATTCTTCTTCCTTCTTCCAGTATTTTGCATATAATATTCTAGCAGTTGTTACTACATATATAATCATATAAACATCTTGTTTTAAATAGTTTTGTGGCACCATATTTAATAAAAAAACAGTTCTGGAATAAATGGTATATTAATATTTAACATTTTTTGTAATGTCTCATGTATCCATATACAAAATATCTTAGCAATCTTACAAGACCACCACATATGGTAAAAAGTATCAGTCTTTAATTTACATTTCCAACATATATTTGACATATTGGGATACCATTTAGCTAAGTTTTCAGGTGTGATATACCATCTATAAAACATTTTGTATTTCTTTGTATGAAGCAGCTTAGTAAATTTCACATTTACCTTCCATATTTTAGACCACTGTTCTAGTTGTATAATAAAGGTAAAGGTTCCCTTGCTCGAAAGCCAGTCGAATCCGACTCTAGGGTTGCGGTGCTCATTTTACCTTCCATATTTTAGACCACTGTTCTAGTTGTATAATAAAGGTAAAGGTTCCCTTGCTCGAAAGCCAGTCGAATCCGACTCTAGGGTTGCGGTGCTCATCTCCGTTTCAAAGCCGAAGAGCCAGCGCTGTCCGAAGATGTTTCCGTGGTCATGTGGCCGGCATGACTAAACACCAAGGCACACGGAACGCTGTTACCTTCCCACCGAAGTGGTATCTATTTATCTACTTGCAATTTTTTGCTTTCGAACTGCTAGGTTGGCAGGTGCTGGAACTAGAGACAGGAGCTCACTCTATTATGCAAGCACCCGGGTCTCGAACTGCTGAACTACTGACCTTCCACAGCCTGCAGTTCAGCGTCTTAACCACTTGAGCCACCGCAGCTCCGTTGTCCAGGGACCCATCAATAAATACATGGAATTGTGGCACTCCTACCAAGATTTTAAAAAAAGAAGCTCTGCCTAGGGTTGTCAACTCTGATTTGGGAGATTCCTGAAGATCTGGAGATGGATCCTGGGGAAGGCAGGGTTTGGTGATGGGAAGGACCTGAGTGGAGATCTGAATAATAGAATCCATCCTTCAGAGCAGCCATTTCCTCCAGTGGAACTAATCTCTGTTGTCTGGAAATCTGTTGTGACTCCAGGAGATCTCCAGGCCCCACCAGGAGGTTGGCAACCCTAATTCTGGCCCTGCTGAGGCAGTGCTGTGGATTGGCACTGGGGGAAGAAGTTTAGAAACGACTCTTCTTGGTCCTTTCTCTACACTAAAATGAACGTGGGATAAGGCCCTCTCCCTATAACTTCCAAGAGCACCCTGCCTTTTAGGTATGGGTGGCAAGAGTCTCGGTACCTGATGAACATCCAAACTGTATGGTGTTTGCTTCTGTGAGCTTCTGTTTGTTTTTTCCCAGCTCTAATCCATTAGTAAGTATATAGGAAAGTGAAAATGAGAAATTACAGATATCTGAAGATGGAAAACAGTACTGGGAATCAAGATGAAGAAACAGCAGAGAAAGAAAACAGAAGTAAATCTGTTGCTTGTAAGGACAGAGACTTCCATAAAATCCAACCCCAGTAAACTCAGAGAGGAAGAGATCATATACATGCTTTGAATGTGTGTGTGTGTGGGAAATCAGCTGTAATGCACACCAAAGAATCCACATACAGCCAACAACATAAATACTTCAAATGTGTAGTAAGTTTCAGCTAAGATGCAAACCCTACAAGCAAAAGAAAACCGGTTCGATGCATGGCTTGTGGGAAAAGTTTCAGATTAATAACTTCAAATCAAATAATTAGACAAGTGAGAAGTCATATAAATTAGACTTTTCCCCACAGAGTCTCCACAGCTATCCATTAACCACCAGAGAAATGTTCATGGTTGAGACAGCATAGCAGAGAGCACACATGTGCATGCATACGAAAGCTTATACCTTGAATAAAACTATGTCTTAAAGGTGTCACTGGACTCAAACTTTGTTCAAATGTTCAGACTATAACATATATTTTCATTATTGTATGCCTGATTATCTGTGGGAAATGATACAGTTGTAAAAGTAAGTTGAATTGCAGCAGAAAAGATACCGAGAAGAGGAAAATATTTGAAAAGTTTCTGTTGGTTTTCGGTATATCAGTTAAAATGTAAAGTTTTACAGCATATATGCTTTGCTGCATGACATAAGCTAAAGCTAGTTATTTTGGGGGCAACATTGTTCTTAATAGATTACTTCATATTTTGTACAGGGATTTTCTCGAGCTTGCTGGTCATGTGAGATTTCTTTTCTTTTCTGGTTAACTGGAAAAATGCATTTTACAAAATGTAAAATTTGTCATTAACAAGGCCAAATTCAACAGAAGTCTTGTGGCATTTTAAAGACTTATTATGGAATGGACTTTTGGAAGCCAGACTCTACTTTGTCAAGTGTATGCAATGTTATCCTTCCGGATTCTTTGCCAATTTTTATTTTCCCATCAGGTTTCTCTCTCCCCTCATATGGCAGCGCTTAAATATACAACGGAAGTGAATGCTCTGGGAGCTTCTTTTTCTATCTCTATGGCTAGGAACGGGGGGGGGGGGGAAGAGAACCGCCCCAAGGCCCTTCTCATTCTCGTGCCCCCTTTTTAATATTGTCTTAGTTTCTTTCTCTTTGCTGCTGTTCCCCCTCCCTCCCGTCCATAGATTAAAAAACAAAAAGCTATCATTACGATTCGGAGAAGAAAAGCGGGATGTTTCCATGGCAACCCCAGAAGCCGGCAAAGGAAGCCGGAACTGAACCCATAGCGGGAAGTCAAAGCGATACGCTAAAGAGGGCAGAGCAGGAAATGACGAAGCATGCTGGTGGGAGGAGGAGCGCGCCCTGTGTTTGCGCGCGAAATTGGGTTCGGCGCCGTGAGAGCTGTGTGGGGCGTGAGTTGAAGGAGCTGGAATCCCCAGGTAGGAGAGCACTTTTCACCCTTGGCAGAGGAGCTCTCTTAATTGGGGAGAGGGTGGCGGTTCCTCCTCCCTGGTGACCTTGGTCTAGGCTGTACACGCAGCAGGAGGAAGGGGGGCGGGGAGGGTAGAGTCCTGAGGGAGAGGAGCAGGCTGTGCCGGTTACGTTACAAATGAGGCGCAGCATATGTATCTGCTCACCTTATGTTAACACATTCATAAAACTTGCAAGTAATAATCTCCCTCGCGACAAAACAGGGGTTGGTCTGTGAGGTGCTAATTTTCTCTTTACAGTTTTTTTTAAAAGTATGTAAGAGAGCACTGAAAACGACCATAACTTGAAGCTACCATATAGGAGTCCTGTTTATATGTTACAGTGAGTGCACGTATGTCCTGCATGTACATGCATGCAATTCATTTGTTACTTAGAGTCTATATTTTTCACTTCTGCACAAGGTGGAATACACAGAGAAGTTGATACAGTCAGGATGAGATATTCTGTAAACAATGGAATAGGATTAGGGTTGTAGGACCAACCTGATAACAAAACTGAAACAAATACCAAGTATTAACATTGCACATTAAGTAATGAAAAAATTACATAGTAGCAGGGCTCTAGTCGGGGGGGAGCTCTCAGGTACGGAGCTCCGGAAGAGAACCTCTAGGGGGCGGGGCGGTCACGTGGTGAAGCCCCGCCCCCTTCTTTACCCCGCCCTCTGCTTCGATCCTCATTCCGTTTGGGAATGAGGATGAAGCAGGAGGGTAAGTAGCCGGGCCTTCTGACACACTTCCGGTGATGTCAGGGGGTGTGGCCTTCTGTCACTTCCGGTGATGTCAGGGGGCGTGGCATATGCAAATAAGTTATGCTAATGAGTTATGCTAATGAGCTCCGGCAGCTCTTTTTCTACAACAAGACCCCTGCATAGTAGGATCCCACTTACAGCAACCTGCACATAGTACTATGGACCACAGTCCTTAATAATTCATATAAGTGATTTTGTGGATCGTTTTGTAGAATGCAATCCAATGGCTTGCATAGAAAAGCCCTCTTGAATTATTCAGTTTTACATAGTTTGTGGAAAGCCAGGAGTGGTAGCCTTCCTAATTTCTTCAGACAGGCCATTCCATAGGTGGGGACCACAGTGGAGAAGGCGTGTGTATGGACAGTTGTTGATCTTGCCCATTTGCTGGTTGGCACCTGCAGAAGACTCTGCTTAGATGAGCAAAGCCGTTGTGGCAGTGCATGGGGGAGAAGCCATCTCACAGATATGAGGGTCCAAGGCCATGAAGGGCTTTCTACCTGATAGCCAATACCTTAAACTGAGCTGGGTAACTGATAGGCAGCTAGTGATTGCAGAATAGAATTAATATGCATGGTCCATCTAGCTCCTCAAAATAGCTGAGCTATGGCATTTTGCATCAGCTGAAGTTTCTGTGTTAATTTTGAGGGGAGACCAGTGCACAGTGCATTACAGTAGTCTAGTCTTGATGTAGTGTGGATCCAGGTGGCAAGGTAAGCCGTATCAAGATAAGGGGCAGTCTTACAGGCTAGGCTGAGTTGGAATAAAGCCTTTTTTGCAACTCTGTTACTTGCTTCTCCAGCAATAATGTTGGGTCTAGTATAACCCTGATGCTCTTAACTGAATCAGCAAGGGTCAGCTGAACTCCGTCAAAAGTAGGAAGCACAGTGTCCTTCAAGATTTATGCCTCCCCAGCCAGCATTACCTCTGTCTTTTCATGGTTTAGTTTCAGTTTGTTCACTCTTGGCCAGTTTACTACAGTAGCCAGGCAGTTATTTAGGACCTCTGTACTGCATTACCAGGTGATTTGGATAAAGATATGTAGAGCTGGGTGTCATCTGCATATTAATGACTTCTGGCCCCACAGCTAGGAATGGTTTGTCCTAAGGGCTTTGCATAGAGATTGAAAAGCACGGGGAATAGAATTGCACCCTGTGGATCTCCACAGTATAGGTCCCACACTGATAACTGGTTTGTAATAGCAACACTTTGCATCCAATCTAGCTTAGCACACATCCCCTGATACCACTTCTGCCTCCAAGCACCGCAGCAAGATTGTATTGAAGGCTGCAGATAGATCTCTCCTTATATATAATTCCATTTTGGTGATGGACTCTTCCACATGCTCCCAAATCAGTTGGATCGCTGGTGTGTCACTCAGATGGCATCTCTATCCACTGGCTGTGTTGCTGGCTGCGTTGCTGTCGTCCTGCCCAGCGTCTCGGCCTCAGTGTGCTCAAGAGCCGGCGGCCGGGCCAGACGCTCCAGCGGGGGGGTCATCAGGCCGAGCCCAATCCTGCCGGCGCTGCAGCGTATGTCGTTGGCTGAGCTTGACTGCAAGTACCTGCCCGGGCTGTGACCAGACAGGGGCCGCCGCGCCACTAGGGGGGAGGGCGGTGGAGGCAGCCCAGAGGCCACCAGGCGCGAAGCCAGTGGCGAGGCCTTCCGTTGCCCTGGCCATCACCTGTTATTTTGCAGCCTCCTGCCGTGCGCAGAACTCTCTGTGGGTCACTTGGGCGCTTTCCGATGTGTGCTGGCCTCTTTCAGGAGGGAGGACGCGCTTTAAGCCCTCCCCCCTTGCCCTCCCTCCTTCAGCTCTGCTGTTTGCTTTGCAGACGCTGGGGACAAGCCAGTGCTGCCCCCCACAGGAGAAGGAGAAGAAGGCGGGGCGGCTGCAAAGGAAAGCGCTGCCCTGGCTCGGGCTGACTCAGTACTGCTGCAGCCGAAGGAGGAGAAGGCAAGGGAAGATGGCAGCGCCAGCAGCGGTGGTGCCTCCGGCCGCAGCTTGGAGATGTGTTGGCCCCGGGTGGCATGGAGGAAGTTGAGCCAGTGGCGGGAGGCGGCGGCGGCCCTGTGGAGATCCAAGTGGCGGCGGCCGAGGAGGCCCCATCACCCCTTGACTCCAGAGTCTGGGGAGGGGGAGACAAAGTGGGGGACCGAGGGGCCCCTGTGTCAGGTCTTTCTAGGGCTCGTTGTATTCCTTCTACAACGGACTTTGCTCCTAGTCCAATATACAACAAAGAAACATGGCCTTTGTCTACACTCAGACAGAAGTTATCAACTAAAGCTAGCAGAGCTGTCTTTGTCCCATAGCCTGGCCTGAAGCCAAACTGAAAAGGATCTAGAGCAGATGAGTTATCTTTTTTTTTTAAGTACCCATAGGTACACTTTTATTAATTTTTCTTTTATAATCTACAACAAACAAATCTACACACTACAAGCAAACACTCTACTACACATAACATATATACCAAGAGTTGAGTTTCATTATATGCTTATATCCAATTACTTAATTAATAGAAACGCTCTATTACTTTCCATTCTTCTGTCTTCTGTGTTCTCAAGTCCATTGTGCTATAATTGCCTAATCTTCTATTATATTTACATTATACCAATCATAAAACTTTTTCCATGTTTTTTGAAATGTCCACTCTTTGCTTAATCTCATTTCTAAAGTCAGTTTATCATTTTCTGCTGTTTCAAAAAGTTTATTCACAAACTCCTGTTTTGTTGGTATCACCATAGTTTTCCAATATTTGGCATATAAGATTCTTGCAGCTGTCGAGCAGATGAGTTATCCTTGGAGCTGGTCCACTACTGCTCTTTCAGTCACTTTGCCCAGAAAGGGCAGATTAGAGACCGGGTGATAACTAGCCATAACATTTTTTCTGGAGGGATGGTTTTTTAATGTAGTGGACAGAGAACCAGCTCTTTGACCGAGGGAAGGTGCTTCGAGCTAGTGACTGATTTATAATAGATGCTAAGGGTTTGTTGAAGTGGTCCTTACATTATTTTAGCAGCCAGAGTGGGCCAGGATCCAGGGTACAATAGTGGCCTTCACTGATCCCAGAATCTTGTCAACATCCATCATGGAAACTGGGTCAAAATGTTCCATAAATAGACTAGGAAGTGTATGTTTTCTGTTGTGCCTATATTATAACAAACGTCCAGGTCAAGGTACATTCTTGATATTTTATCAGCAAAAAACTGGGCACAAGTATTGCAGCTAACTGCATGCATGCATTTGTTTGTAAAAAAAGTTAATGGTTATTTTCTTTGAAAGTAAAACATTATTAGGAGATCGTAGCACTTGGAAAGAGACCTGCGATTTGTTTTGTATGTACCAGTGGATTTGAATGTAGAATCTGATTCATAAATATTAATTTGACTAATGGTTGACTATGTGCGAATCTTGTGCTGTGACCCTCTAATGTATCTCTTATAGGCTTACTTGGAGAAAATGCAGTTTACTGGAAGAGGGAGACGGAAGTTGTCAAGGCTGGCGGGCGATGTACGAGGAGATCTGTATCCTCATAGCCTTCAATTCTACCTTCAACCTCCTACTGAAAATATCTCTCTCGTGGAATTTGAAAATTTTGCTGTTGATAGACTTAAATGTGAGTAACATGGTAGAGTAGGAATGAACACAACTTTGTGCTCTGACACTGAATAGTCTATATTTTGGTGTAACCCTGTTTTATGAAATTTTATTGATCTTCAGTTGTTTTCACTGCAGTAGCCATACTGAAGAGAATTTTCAATATATTGACTCTTGTTTTTCCATAAAATGATCATTGTAGCATGCTTTCTAGAGACTAGCTTCCATTCACTCAGCATAATTTCATATACATGTTTGATAATCCACTAACCCACTTCAGCACCAATGCTGATTTGTTGTTCTTGTTGTTTTGCAGTGCTCAAATCAGTTGAAAATCTGGGTGTGAGTTATGTGAAAAATTCATCAGAGTACAAGCAAAAACTGGAAGCAGAACTTCGAAGACTTAAATTTCCATACAGGGTAAGGTCAACTGAAATATTTTAAGGCTCTGAATACAGATTTTGTGTTTCACATGTAGCTGAAATATCAGCTGGGTGAGAATGTTCTGTTGAAGCCTGTGACACTTACAGAATCTTGTAGATAGAAAGCTGAGTTTTTGAGGATGAGTAACCCTCACACAAAATTACCTGAAATTTAGGGTGGCTTGTAGATCAAGAAAGGGGTCCTTGTTGATAGCTGTTGGGTGCTTCTGATGTTAGGCTGTAACAGATGTGCTCAGAGGCCTTGGCATATATTTTTGATGATGCTGTTAGACCGTGCTGTGGCACAGTGGCTTCCAAAACTTCTATGGCCCCTCCCCCTTCTCTCCCCCATGTATTGGTACATCAGTAAATGCATGTATTTTTGTAATTAGGCATTGGTTGAAGATGATTATGAAGCCAGAAGAAAAGATCATATTTCTCATTTCATACTGCGTCTTGCCTACTGCCAATCGTATGTATCCTTCTTATTTACCATGTAATGTCGTGTACATACGCAACAGTGATATATGGGTTTTAATATTTGGAACCATTTATTGGGCAACATGCTGCAGCCTTTTAAGACAATCTTGCATGCCATTAATTCTGGAGTAAAACGTTCAGTGGTTCACTTCAGACATCCTGTCAAACCATGGTTAAGGAAGCTTGAATTATAGCAAGCCAAAGTTATTGCAGACACTCATGAACCTGAGGGCTGTGAGAACAGAAGATAAAAGCTGACAAATAGCTCTAAACCATGGTTTTGCTTATTGTATGTTAGGAAGCTCAAATCACAATTTGGATTCTAAATGCTTTTTTTTTTTTGGTGAACTGTTTAAACTGTGTTTTCATTTCTGGAGATACGAATCCAAGCTGTAAAATGTTATTTATTTATTTATTAAAACATTTATATCCCACCTTTCCTCTTGGTTCAAGGCTGCTTACAATAGTAATTAAAACATCCCCAGCTAAAACCAAAGATAAAACAAAGGTAAAGGTTCCCTTGCTCGAAAGCCAGTCGAATCCGACTCTAGGGTTGCGGTACTCATCTCTGTTTCAAAGCCGAAGAGCCAGCGCTGTCCGAAGACGTTTCCGTGGTCATGTGGCCGGCATGACTAAACACAAAGGCGCATGGAACGCTGTTACCTTCCCACCGAAGTGGTACCTATTTATCTACTTGCAATTTCTTGCTTTCGAACTGCTAGGTTGGCAGGAGCTGGAACTAGAGATGGGAGCTCACTCCATCATGCGGCACCCGGGTCTCGAACTGCTGAACTACTGACCTTCCACAGCCTGCAGTTCAGCGTCTTAACCACTTGAGCCACCGCAGCTCCTAAAGATAAAATAATAAGCCCCAAATCCCTCCCTCCTCTCATTCTGAAAAGAAACCTGCTATTCAAACTCCTTCAAAAGCCCTGGCAAGCAGACAGGCCTTATAGCACCTCCTGGATATCTTCAGGGAGCCCATTCCACAGAGTGGGAGCCACGACTGAAAAGGCCCAGGCCCTGATCAATGCCAGGTGGGTCACCCTAAGTGGTGGGAGAGCTAACATTATTGCTGCAGTTGGCACACAGAGACATATGGATGGAGATAATCCTTCAAATATGTCGGTCTTAGGGCAGGAGGGGCTTTTAAGGTCATAATGAGAAGCCTGCATTAAACTCAGGAACAGCTAAAGAAGCTGTTTCAAAATAGGCAACATATTTTCCCAGTGGCTAGCCCTGACAGTGGTCTGGTTGCCACATTCTGGATCAGTCCCTCTGGAATATCAGCCATCCCAAGCAGTATTACCTTATATGGATTCAGTTCGTTCTGTCTTAGCCACCTGACCACACCTCAAAGCACCACTATATATACACACACACACACACACGCGCACCTCTGGGAGTGACTCTTTGTGTCCAGCAAGACAGAAAAGAGTGAAACCACCAAAGGGCTACGCCCTTACTACCAACTCCCTATTCAAGCTGATGGATAAAAATGGAGTGGTCATTTGTATCAAAGGCCACTGAGAGGTCCAGCAGGTCTGACTTCAAATGACGATAATCCACCAGTGCAACTAAAGCTGTCTCAGTACCAAACCCAGGCCTAAAACCAGATTGAAATGGGTGAAAGGCAGACATAAGAACATAAGAGAAGCCAATGTTGGATCAGGCCAATGGCCCATCTAGTCCAACACTCTGTCACACAGTGGCCAAAAATACCAGGTGCCACCAGGAGATCCATCAGTGGGGCCAGGACACTAGAAGCCCTCCCACTGTTGCCCCCCCCCCCAAACACCAAGAATACAGTGCATCACCTGCCCCAGACATGTCATTCAGGAAACCCTGGAGCTGCTATGCCACCACACAGTCCTAAAAAAGGTAATTTGGAGACTGGCCTGTAACTAGCCACGTCGTCCCTAGCCAGTGAAGGTGTTTTGAGCTAAGGTCTAATAACTGCCTCCTTCAAAGGCCTAGAGAGAGCCCCCTCAGTCAGGAGGAGTTGATGATTTTCACTTTGTTGTTATTTTCACCATCAAGTCATAGCTGACTTACGGCGACCCATAGGGTTTTCGAGGCAAGAGACAGTCAGAGGTGGTTTGTCATTGCTCGCCATTGTCACGACCCTGGACTTCCTTGGTGGTCTTCCATACAAATACTAGCCAGGGGTGACTCTGCTTCTGAGATCTGATGAGATCAGGCTGGCCTTGGCTATGCAGGTAGTAATTTTCACTAACATTCCTAATACCTTTTACTGGCAAGATTTTAAAAGCCACGATAAGCATGGGTCCAGAGCACAAGTAGTGGCCCTCGTATTCCCAAGGGCCCTGTCTGCATCCATAGGCAGGTTCAATTTGAAACTATCCATACCAAAAGGGCAAGTAGGTGCTTCTGACACCTCATGTTGGCCTCCACGTTGGAACAGATAAGACATTTTTGTCAGCAGACAACGTTGCAAAAACATCACAGCCCACTTCGAACAGTTGAGCTGGATGAGAGTCTGCTGACACAATGGTGGCAGAGAAGAAAGTCTTCTTTGCTGCCATTACTGCCACCTCAGAGGCAGGCCCTGTCTGATTCACACTGAGTCTTCTGCCAGTGTCACTCTAGTTGTTTTCCAGTCCACTTCATGTTGCCTGGCTCCCTGGTAAACTAAGGTGCTGGAGGCCTCATGGAATGTGGAAGAGGTCGCCAAGGAAGTACTCTGTTTATGGCCCTAGTTAGACCATCATTCCATTCAGTTACAAGGGTCTCCACAGAGGTACCCAGAGCCTTCTGGAAACCAGCAGGATCCATTGATGTTAGAGGGCAGACCATATGAATTGCCTCTTTCCACTCACACAGAGGGTCTACCACCCTCAGCCCCCTTCTCTCAGGCCCAGGGTTATCACTGTGTCAGGATGTCACAAGCTACCCTTGTTGTCTTTAAAAATATACAGAGATCCATGACCATTTCACACCTCAGGTCCTCTCTCTCACTCCTGGAGACATCCAAAGCCCAGCCCCCTTTAATAATAAGCCCTCACTCACACAGAGCTATTAGGGGCTCAAACACTGTTCGAATTGCTCGCTGCCACCATTTATTCATTTATCCTGTGTTATATGTATTGTTGAGTGAGTCATCGAGACCATCTCACTCCAGTCTTGTTCTACCTACACTGGCTCCCAATTTGCTTCCAGGCTCAATCCAAGTTGGTAATATTGGCTTGGGGCCACCATATCTCCAGCACCACCTACTCCCATATGAACCAACCTGTTCATTCCAGTCATTTTTCAAGGTCCTGCTTCAGGTGCCCCCACCATTTGAGGCTAGATGAGTAGCAACCTGAGAAAGGGCCTTCTTGGTTGTGGTACCCAAACTCTGGAACTTCTTTCTTAGGGAGATTTATCTGTCTCCCTTTATCTTTTGTCTTCTGTCATCAAGTGAAGATTTTTTGTTTGTATGTTTGGCATTCCTTCGCTAATGCTAATTGCATGCTTAGTTGGAAGAAAGAGACTGACACAAGTATATGGTATAAACTAAGGGCAGCTTTATTAAACTGTTAATTAACCGGATAACTATAACTGGCAAGGGCTGCAACACCATCTGGCCAAGGATCTCCTGATCCTATCCAGACCTTAAAAGAGGGTTTGAACCACCATAGCCCCTGGCGCAAGCCAACCACAACACAGCCTTTGCCAGGCAGCAGACCTGCTACCACCCTGTCATGAGCCTACCACTTTAAGCTGCAGAGCATGAAGGGAAACTTAGCCCGGGGTGCATAACAGGCCACCCGCAGTCCCCACCCGAGGTCCATACCAAGGAATGGTTTGTGCCAGGTGCGCCAACCCCCCAATCAAGGGGGGGGGTCTGTCGCTTGGTGTTCCCCCCATAACAGAAAACAGGTCAGATTTCTGCCAAACTTAATTAACAGCTCCACCTGAAGCCAATTCCCCAACCACAAAGACAGTGTGAGGTAGGCAAAAACACCCCCTTTTCATGGCCAATCTGAAAGAGGGGGTGAAAAATCCCTACCTGGCCCCAAATGGCGACCAGCAAGAGCCCACATTGTCTAGGGAGGGCGGGCGGGAGGGCCGATTTCAAAGAACTGCCCAGATGGGAGGGAGCACTACCAATATAAAGACTAAGCTCCACCCATCACCAAATACCCGTATGGGTGGGAAGCGCCACAGCCAGTCTCCCTCCTTCCAAGCCTGCAAAGTGGGCCCTCCCTCCTTATACATCCCTTCAGGATGCCGTCGGGTAGGGCCTTATTAGCGCTCCTTTTTTCAAATATATGTTTTTATTTGCATTTTAAACATTGTTTTGATTATTTGCTGCCTTCAGGGAGTCAGAGTTGGGTGGAAAGGCAGCATACAAATGCTTTAAAACGTTTAAATAATAAATCACTCCTGTGTAGAGATGCACACAGACTTCATAAGGAAGGCTGGCCTTTAAAACTACCAGAGTGGCTTTAAAAAAATAATTCTGACACCTTTGCTTTCTGAACAGGTGAGTTTGTATCCTAGCTGTGCTATCTTTGAGTATTTATTCCTAGAGTATAATTTTTTTAAATAAATAGCTCTAAATGTCCTGCTGTCTGTTTTTAGGCAGCCTTCAAGTTGGAGACATCAGGAGTAATTCTTGAACTAAGGTGCCAGTGTTAATTTTTTTTTTAATGTTCCTCTGTTTAGTGGTTCAATAGTGCCACCAAGAGGCAAAACCTTGCATTGTCAGCCTCTGCTCTTTTTCACAAACGTTTTTCATTTAGGATTATTTTTTATTGCAGTCAGACATCGTCTGTTCTCTATGAGAAGACAGACTGCTTGTCCATGTATGAATGATTAAGCTGTTTTTCTCATATTTACTGTATGTTTATGTACTTACCTTAAAACTAAAGCTACAGTTCTATTCATGTTCCTGTGTATTATATGACACTTGAGGAAAAGATGTAAAAGAATTTACTGCATTTGATACATTCTGTAGGGGTTCTTTCAGTAAGTAGAATCAGTGAACTCTGTGGGTTGGAACCTAAGGAACTACAGGCGGAGAGAGTTAATGGAAAGGATATTAGGATCAGATCTCAAACATGATTTAGGAGTAAATTATCAGGTGGTTTAATATTGAAACCATCTGTGTCTGAGCAGGAGAAGATTAAAAAAACTGCAGTTCCAGTGCATATCATATGTTGAACTTTGCATTGGCATCTCAGTACAGCAAAACTTATTTTGGTGACATAATCCATCATTAACTTAGCATTAGGAGGACTGAACTAAAGAGTGAAAGAAGAGCTCCTAGTATCTCTGTATTGACAGAGATTCTTAGCTTTCTCTTCTGAACTTCAGTGCTTGCAGAGCTCTTGCTAAGCTCCTCCCTGTTCTCCTAATTGTACCAGTCTTTGGTTTCTTCAGTCTGTTGTATGTCTGTGTATTGCTTGTTTGTTCTTTAATTCATTTGAGGCTTTTCAGTGTGCTTATTTTTTGTTCTAACAAGTCTTAAATGGAATTCACTAGGCCTGTGTTCTGAATCTCTTTGATCAGGATTCCCCAGTGCCCATCAGTATTTCCTCTAGAGCCCGCTGAGCTCTTCAGATGGTGGACAGGGCCTTTGCAAGACATGGTTTGTTATCGGCTGCTTCTGTTGCAGCAGAAGGGCTTTCCATGGATAAACAATAAGAGACTTCCCAGCAAAAGCCATAAGAATACAACATACAAGCTGTGGAACGGGATGCCAGTCCCATTCCATAGCTTGTATTTTGTATTCTTAGGGCTTTCCATGGAAGTAGTGTCTGCCACTGGAAGATCGGGGGCAGTAATAAGCATCCAGGATTATGGTTCCATTCCAGGTTACCTTCTTTTTATCCCCCCTTATCTCTCACCCTGCCAGTCTTTCCTTTGTTTCTTTTTATTCTCTTCTGCAGTACTTTTGCAAAACGAGGAGGGTGGTGTCACAATCTCACCCTGGATCTCACATGCATGTTGCACGTTTGCCTGTGTTCAAAAGCATGTTCCTTCTTCCTGCCACCATCCCAAGATATAAAACACAGCCTCTCAAGTAACCAGTGCCTTAGGGTACTCTGGTAAGGCTGCTTCTGAGTACAAAGAACAGAGCTTGCAGTTACTTCAGCTCTGCCCATCTGTCCGCATCCTTAGTGTGTAAGAGCGGTCTTCAACATGTGGGTGGGATTTCAAACACAGTTTGCATCCTTAAACAGGAAAGAAGCTTTATTACTAAAGATTAAACTAGAGCACATATGTGGAAAATAGCTATCATAGCAGGAGAATACATATCTAATGAAATACAAGGGCAGCACAAATTTCACTAAGTTGCGTTACAAGAAAGTTACCTTAGATGGAGCAAACATACCCCAACCTCCTTGCTGTCCCCCTGACAGAGGAGGAAAGCCCCCTGATCATAGCAAAGCGTTTGAACACAGAACAAAGGAAGATTATACCATTTAAAACTTGTGCCTGCTTAGGTAAAAACCTCCTCTCTCCAATCCAGAGTTAGGTATTCTGCCACTCATTTTAGATGCTCAGCTCTCTGCCAGTGAGGTCCTCTGGTACATATCTCTCGTCCCTCTCCCTGGTCAAGTTTTATGATGCATGTCCATCAGATCCCTTTGGCAGGTAGGCGCAAATGGTCTGGTTTTCCCACTGAGCCCAAGTTCCTGTTTTTCTGACTCTCCCCTCTTGGGAAAATAAATCGTTGCCATGAGTTCAGGGACCCTGATTATAACATGCAGTATTGTGCTTGGCTGTACCTCTGAAGCAGCTAATTTGGGGCGGTTCTCACCACCCCATCTCAAAATTCCAAGGGTGCCTGCAGGTTCAAAAAAGCTGGGGACTCATATCTTAGATAATCTCAGTAGCAGCCACATGAAGCATCAGAGAGGCAAATTACTTGAAAATGGAGTGCTGGAAATAATTTGTTTTAAAGCAGCACCAAACTGTGTAACAAACATTGTTCTGAGAATAGAAATGTGACCATAAACTGTTAATTTATGTTTACTCTTTCAAAGGAATGATATCTAGATAACTATGCTGTAGGTTAGATCTGGGGGAGCTCGTCTGTTCACTCAGGTTACTCATTCCGTGTATAGAAGACACTTTCTGGATCCAACTCTGTGCATTTTAAATCATAATTGCTGAGTTAAATGTGTTTCAATATGTGCTAAATGTTCTACTCTAGGGAGGACCTCAGACGGTGGTTTATCCAACAAGAAATGGACCTCTTTCGCTACAGATTCAATCAATTAAATGACCAGTTGGTTGAAAAATTCCTTGAATATGTTAATTTGGCATATGATGCAGTAAGTACCTTGCATCTAAATGTTTTTATGCAGTATTTAAAAAAAAATCTAGGTCCTTTAGTGAAAGTATATGGCAACATAGAAATGTTCAGGATGTGGCTTAATGGTTGAATGAAGCTTGCAATTGTCTCCCCCCCAACATAATTTCTGCTTCCTAATAAGTGGTTAAGCTACAGTACACATGAACAGAACTTCTGGTTTTGGCTCCCTCAATGGTAGCTGTATTCTCCTGGAGCTCCGGGAGATGCGTACTTTGAATTGGCAGATGGGAGGTGGTGCGATGGTACGCATCCCCCTCAGAGCCCTGGCGTTGGGCTCCTAGCCATGGGGCTCTTGGAGGGCCCTTCCTCCAGCAAACGGCCGGCGAAGGGGGGCCCAATCCCTGCCCCGACGGTCCTGCCACTGATTTCCAGAAATGGACGTGGGGACACACACCAGGACAAGCGCTTGGTGGCTGTGCGAGTTAAACGCAAAAAGCGAGTGAAAAGTGAGTGATTAAATAAGTGAAGACACCAGAAAGCAAGCTGAAAGCCTCCCCTTAACAAATCGAGGGGGGGAACTCCCCCTTGAAAAGAAAAAAAAACCTGAACTGATAAATGAAGTTATAAGGCGGAGCGGATTGCAAAACCGAATTGACTATAATAAGGAACTTTTGAGAACTTACCAAGCGTTTGAAAAGGATCTTGAGACTGTAATTACTTTTTTAAAAAAGTAAACATTTCTCAAACATCGTGCCTCCGAGGAGGGAGGAGAAGGATAAGCAACCGAAACTGAAGTTCCCTGCCAGAAATGCCAGCCCAGCAAGTTCTGTTCCTAGATATGTTTCAAAATATGCTGATTTAGGCTTTGCGCCCTCTGCTGGAACAAATGACATCGCTCCATAAGAAGTTCGATGCATAACAAACCCAGTTAAATGAAACTACTAAAAAGACAGAGAAAATTGAGCAAGGGCTTAAAGAAGTGGAGGCCAACACCCAGAAGCTTAAAAAACAAATACAGGGGATGGGAAAAAAGAGAGCAACCGACGAGGCTCAACTTTTGCAGCTGCAGATGGAAAAGGCAAGCTATGTCTTAAGATTTCAGGGGGTGCCTGAAGCAAAAGGAGAAGACTTGAAGCAGATTATGTGCAATGTATTGGGTCCGGTTGCAGATTTAAAAGCGGATTTTCTACAAAACGAAATAGATACGATCTATAGATTGTACTCTGACTACATAAGGAAGAATAATCTGCCCAGTGAGATTGTGGTGAGATTCTCCAGGAGACAAGTAAGAGATCAAGTATTGAAAGCAACAAATGGAGCCACCCTGAAAATCAAAGACAAAGAAATAAGTCTTGAAGGATATTCCATTTGAAGTAAGGAAGAAGTGAAAGAAATACAGAGACTTGGTGCTGTTCTTACAGAAAAATAATGTTCCCTACAAATGGACTGTTCCTGAAGGCATGCTCTTCAAATTTAAAGACAAGAAAGAAAAAAATTGACTCTGTTGTAAAGGCACGCAAATTTCTACATCAACATGCCGATCCAGCAGGTGAAGAGGATAAAGATGAAGATGGCAGCAGCAAGGGAAGGGAAGAAGGAGTACTGACACCTTCTGATGAGGACTCAGTTTCTGAACTTGGGGCGGCTTCCCCTAAACTAAGCTATCGATTGAAAAACAAAAAGGATAAAAAATGAGTTGTGATTGTTCTCTAGATTCTGTTTTAAATGAATTTAAATCATTTCTCTAAAGAGCTCTTTATATGGTCAGATTTGTTGGAGATTCTAGTACAAGCAATAAGAATTGTGTACTCACTTAACTTAGCAAAGTATAAGCTTATTTAACTAGAAGCTAATGTTGTAAGCATTGTGAATGACCACCATCTCTTGGGTTTTTAGTGGTTTTTCTTTACTTTCTCCTGTAGTTTGTAGTTACCTCTTCTTGTTTCTTTGTAGTTTATAGAAAATGCAATTAAAAAATCCCCTACTCGGGGGGGGGGAATACACAAACAGATACTAGTTTTGGACTCCAGCAATACTGCTTGATGGATCTTGTTGTTGTTGTTGTTCAGTCGCACAGTCGAGTCCGACTCTTCACGACCCCATGGACCACATCACGCCAGGCCTCCCATCTTACATTGTGCTTCCGAGTTTGCTTAATTTCATGTTCGTTGCATCGATAACACTGTCTAACTATCTCATCCTTTGCTGTCCCCTTCTTTTACCTTCAGTCATTCCCAGCATCAGGGTCTTCTCCAGTGAGTGCTCCCTTCTCATTTGGTGGCCAAAGTATTTGAGCTTCAGCTTCAGTATCTGGCCTTCTAGAGAACAGTCAGGGTTGATTTCTTTTAGGATTGATTGATTTGATCTCCTTGCAGTCCAGGGGACTCTCAAGAGTCTTCTCCAGCACCATAATTCAAAAGAATTTATTCTTTGGTGCACGGCCTTCCTTATAGTCCAACTCTCGCAGCCATACATTACTACTGATAATACCATTGATTTGACCATACAGACTTTTGTTGGCAGGGTGATGTCTCTACTTTTTATTATGCTGTCTAGGTTTGCCATAGCTTTCCTCCCAAGGAGCAGGTGTCTCTTAATTTCATGGCTGCAGTTACTGTCTGCAGTGATCTTGGATCCCAGGAATGTGAAGTCTGTCACTGCTTCCACGACTTCCCCTTCTATTTTCCAAGGAGTGATGGGGCCGGATGCCATGATCTTAGTTTTCTTGATGTTGACTTTCAAGCCAACTTTTGCACTCTCTTTCACAATCAGCAAGAGGCGTTTAAGGTCCTCTTCACTTTCTGCCATTAGAGTGGTATCATCTGCATATCTGAGCTTGTTGATGTATTTCCCAGCAATCTTAATTCCAGCTTGTGATTCATCCAGGCCAGCATTTCGCATGATGTACTCTGCATATAAATTAAATAAGCAAGGTGACAATATACATCCTTGTTGTACTCCTTTTCTGATGCGAAACCAATCAGTTGTTCCATATCCTGTTCTAACTGTCGCTTTTTGACCCTCACACCACATGTGAGGTGGTCTGGTATTCCCATCTCTTTAAGGACTTGCCATAGTTTGTTGTGATCCACACAATCAAAGACTTTAGCATAGTCAATGAAGCAGAAGTAGATGTTTTTCTGGTACTCTCTTGCTTTCTCCATAATCCAGCGAATGTTGGTAATTTGATCTCTAGTTCCTCTACCTCTTTGAAACCCAGCTTGTACTTCTGGCAGTTCTCTATCCACATACTGTTGAAGCCTAGCTTGTAGGATCTTGAGCATGACCTTGCTAGCGTGTGATATGAGTGCAATTGTGCGATAGTTTGAACATTCCTTGGCATTGTCCTTCTTTGGGATTGGAATGTATACTGACCTTTTCCAATCCTGTGGCCACTGTTGCGTTTTCCAAATTTGCTGGCAAATTGTGTGCAGCACTTTAACAGCATCATCTTTTAAGACTTTGAATAGCTCAGCTGGAATACCATCACCTCCACTAGCTTTGTTGTTAGTAATGCTTTCTAAGGCCCATTTGACTTCACATTCCAGGATGTCTGGCTCAGGTTGTCAAGGACATTGAGATTTCCTAATGTCTTCTGCTTCTGTTAGGTCCCTACCATTTTTGTCCTTTATCATGGCCAGCTTTGCATGGAACGTCCCCTTGATTTCTCCAAGTTTCTTGAAGAGGTCTCTAACCCTTCACATTCTATTGTTTTCCTCTATTACTTTGCACTGTTCATTCAGGAAGGCCTCCTTATCTCTCCTTGCTGTTCTCTGGAAATCTGCATTCAGTTGGGTAAATCTTTCCTTTTCCCCTTTGCCTTTTGCTTTCCTTTTTTCCTCTGCTATTTGTAAAGCCTCACCAGACAGCCACTTTGCTTTCTTGCATTTCTTTTTCTTTGGAATGGTGGTGATTGCTGCCTCCTGTACAATGTCACGAACCTCCATCCATAGTTCTTCAGGCACTCTATCAAATCTAGTCCCTTAAACCTATTCTTCACCCCCACTGTATATTCATCAGGGATGTGATCTAGGTCAAACCTGAATGGCCTAGTGGTTTCCCCAACTTTCTTCAGTTTAAGTCTGAATTTTGCAATGAGTAGCTCATGATCTGAGCCACAGTCAGCTCCAGCTCTTGTTTTACTGACTGTATAGAGCAGGGGTGTCAAACTCATTTGTTATGAAGGCCGGATGTGACATAAATGAGACCTTGTTGGGCTGGGCCATGTATGTCATAAAATGTAATGCCAGGTAACAGAGATATAAACTTTATAAAGGAAACAAATACTTAAAATAAAAACATGCTTAAAACATTAGCTCTGTAAGCTGCAAACCTACTTTTGATTTATTGACATTCACCACAGCAATCCCATGCTCAAAGTTCTGAATCTAGAACCCAGATTAAAATATGAAATGGCTGAGTGATTAAGAGAGTCTGGAGAAGCAAGCTATGATGCAGCAGCAGCAGAACTGGATGCAAGAGATGGCCGGTTCCACTGCAGGCCTGATGGAAGCCCTCCAGGGGCCTGATCCGACCCCCAGGCCACATATTTGACACCCCTGGTATGGAGCTTCTCCATCTTTGAATGCAAATGATATAGTCAATCTGATTTTGGTGTTGCCCATCTGGTGATGTCCATGTGTAGAGTCGCCTCTTAGGTTGTTGGAAGAGCATGTTCGCTATGACCAGTGTGTTCTCTTGACAAAAGTCTGTTAGCCTTTGCCCTGCTTCATTTTGTTCTCCATGGCCAAACTGTCTGTTATTCCGTTTACTTTTGACTTCCTACTTTAGCATTCCAGTCCCCCATGATGATGAGGACATCTTTTTTGGTGTTAGTTTTAGGTGGTGTTGTAGGTATTCATAGAACTGGTCCACTTCAGCCTCTTCTGTGTCAATGGTTGGGGCATAGACTTGGATTACTGTGATGCTGAATGGCTTGCCTTGGATTCGGACAAAAACAGTGACAATACAGCTAAGCCACATAGAGACAAAGAAGTATACTGCTATCAGAAAATGTGTTCAGACATGTTACCAAATCAAGCACCTGGCTTGGTTTTCTCAAAGAGTGTTCTGTTGATGAAGATTTTAGTTTTATGTTGCCTTGAGCTGGTCTCTGGAGAGGCAGAATGTACATTTTCCAAATAAATTTGGCCTGTGGAGACTGAATGCCAAATTGGACCAAAACAGGTAGAGCAGAGGTGTCAAACTAATTTGTTATGAGGGTCGGATTTGACATAAATTGGAGTTTGTTGGGCCGGACTATGTGTGTCATAAAATGTCATGCCAGGTAGCAGAGATATAAACTTTATAAAGGACACAGACAAACACAATTAATGATATTGTAGCACCTATTCCATTGGAGCCCCACATTAGGAGGGTGTGTGTGTTAAAACTAATATTTCCCTGCAAAACTGAAGTTCTTTGAGTTTGTTGAACTCTATATTTTAACTGTAGTTAGACCCAAACCTTCCCCCCCACCTCGTATAAACTACAAATATAAATGGTCTGAGCCTCGGACCCAGGAGAAGAACATGAAATGACTGCGCACTGCAATTCCCCCCCTCCCCCAGGTCTCCTCAGAGTGGCAGTGGCTCTTCATGGCCTCAGGGTTTTTTACAGAGTGGGTTGAGATAATAATTTTGGGTCTCCTTTTCAGCACTTCTTCGATTATTCCTTTGGAGCTCCACTTTAGGAGGGTGTGTGTGTGTGTGTGTGTGTGTGTGTTAAAACTAATATTTTTCTGCAAAACTGGAGTCCCTTGAGTTTGCAGAACTCTATATTTTAACCCTGGCTGGTCCCAAACCTCCACCCCCATGCCCTTAAAATCTGCCTGCCTAAATTGGAAAGGTGGGGGAATAGTGGGATTTTGCAAAGCCATTTGTAAAACAAAACAGAAGCACAAGGATCATAGCAGAGGACCACTGCCCAAGCAGTGTGAGGGGGACTATGGAGGTTGGGAGCAGTGGCTGCGAAGTTTGGCAGCTCCGCCCTCTGCTTCCTGCTCTCAGAGGTAGCCCCCGCCCTGTGCTCTCTGCTCAGAGGCAGCTCCGCCCTCTGCTTCCTGCTCTCAGAGGCAGCCCCGTCCTCTGCTTCCTGCTCTCAGAGGCAGCCCTGCTCTGTGCTCTCTGTTCAGAGGAAGCTCTGCCCTCTGCTTCCTGCTCTCAGATGCAGCCCTATCCTGTTCTCTGTGCTCAGAGGGAGCCCCACCCTCTTCTTCCTGCTTTCAGAGGCAGCCCCACCCTGTGTTCTCTACACTGGGAGGGAAATGAAGCTCAGGACAGTGAGGATGGGCAGTGGAGGGGGGAGAGAAGAGAGCCCCACTCCCAGGCCTTATTAAAGGCCTGGGCAGGCTGATTCCCACCCGCAGGCCGTAGGTTTTACACCCCTGAGGTAGAGCATTTCTTCTGTGAAACAATTTCTTGTTTTAGGCTGTCATCTCTTATAACTTAGGTTATACCTTAGTTTAGGTTATAAAACATGCACTAACAACCTTTGTATTTTATTCAAAATTTATGATTGATTAGGTATGTTACAGCACTTGTCAATTGGGGTTTCTTGTACTGGTTGAAGCTTCAGCATTAAATTGAGTCTCGTTTCTGGAGGACAATATGACCCTCAGCCCTCTTGGCTTTAGTAGTTTTCCACATTGATGGGCAGATAATGTTTAGAGAAGTGACTGGTCTTTTTTAAGGCAGGTAAGATGCATATCTTTAAGGCTTCGTCCAGCATTACCAATTTGTACATGGAAGTATTTAAAAACTTGTTTCAGATAGTGAACATTTTTCACTTTGCTGCACTTGGTATGAACTGTGTGAAAACAGGTAATTTTGCTGAAAGGCTTTATTTGGTTCTGCTTCTGATTCCTTGATTCAGGATAAACAGCTTCTGTTTGGTCACTTTTTCAGCTGTTCAGTAACTTCACATACAAAAACTTGATCTGCCTACTTTTCTTTGAATTTGTATACTAGACAGTGAGGTCGAGACTGCAATGTTCCCTCTAAGCTGTGGAGTCTTCTGAGCAAAAATTCTACTTTGTGAGCTACCGCCATTAAAGTTGTGAGCGAGCGATTTGGCTACTACATAAATTAGTTTGCTCTGGAGCCCTCCTCCCTGAGCTAAGACAAAAATGTGTGAGCCGGGGGCTAAAAAACTGTGAGCTAGCTCACACTAACTCACCTTAGAGGGAACACTGGTCGAGAGTAAAGCTTACTTGGTGCCTGTGCAGTGTCTTTAAAAAAACATCCTACGTGCAGAGAATACTTACGCTGGCCATTTACTTACGGTGAACAAGAGAGAGGGCGTCGGAGTCAAGTGCTGATAGCCCTTGTGAGCTGTTGTAAGAAGAAGGAGCTTGTCTAAATTTTCTGCTTTTGTATGGATTCTGAAGGAAGAAATATATGGAGGGGCTGGGTTGAAATGAAGTTTGAAGGTCAGCACGGCTGACAAAGTTGTTATAGTGTGGTACAAGTGAATGGCAAAGGTTAACAAGATTTGTATGAAGGTTTCTCTTCAGTTACACTTTTGTTTCCTAAGAAAAAGGTCAAAGATCCAATAGCCGACAACCCAATAAACAATCTGTGAGAGGCTGCAGTTCAAAGCCTTTGACAATGGCATAATACAATTTCTATCATCCCAAAGGAATGGGGGGGGGGGAAGCCATCACAGCTTTTCATTTTGAACTTCACTATCCCTTTGTGTGAAGCTGGTAAAGGTTTCCCTTGCTCGAAAGCCAGTTGAATCCGACTCTAGGGTTGCGGTGCTCATCTCCATTTCCAAGCCAAAGAGCCAGCGCTGTCTGAAGACGTTTCTGTGGTCATGTGGCCAGCATGACTAAATGCCAAGGCACTCGGAATGCTGTTACCTTCCCACCGAGGTGGTACCTAACTTGCAATTTCTTGCTTTCGAACTGCTAGGTTGGCAGGAGCTGGAACTAGAGACGGGAACTCACTCTGTCATATGGCACTCGGGTCTCTCAATGTGCAGGGTTGGGATAATGCTGATACCTTTCCTTTTGCAGTGTTCACTTTCCTCTAATTTTAATTTATTGATCATCCTGTTTCCAAATTTCAAATGAGAAAAACAAGACAAGGGAGTAAACTGCTGTGTTTAGATTTGAGGTTTATAAAGTCCTGATGGTTATAGTTTGTCAGTGGTTGTCACAAATCAGGCTTGGAACTAATGCCGGTGTTCTGTACAGACGTTTTTATTAGATGTGTAAGACAAATTCTGCTTTGGCTATTTCTGTGGAAGAAAAGCTTCCGCTTATTTCCATCTAGGCTTGTTTGTGGGAGGAAGCATTTAAAATGCTGCTCTGACTTAAAAAAATTACAAAATCCACATGCAGAGTTTATTTAAAGTGTAGATATTGCTCAGGAAACACTCAGGGAATAAATGCAGGTGTTTATGGTGACAGGCAGTATCAAAAGGCCCATGTGAACACAGGGGGTGCAATTTGATAAACTTTTAGCAGATCCAACTTTATTATCTCAAATGCTGACTGTGAAGGAAATGTAGTTATTTTAGTTACAAACCTTTCTGAGATGGTGAGCTTTCAGGATAAATAGTTGTGCCTATGTTCATGTTACTTTTATCAGTAAAGTATAAAACACAGATCTTTTTTTAAATGAAGAAGCAATGCTTCATGGTTAAGGAACTCTGTATGGGCCGTGAGGTAATATGCTTCCTCACCCCCATATGCACACTTTTAGCCTCTCACCAGCACAAGTATCAGTCTAATTAAGATAGAGCCCCGCAACATTATTATGGACCCTTGAGTCAATCCACTCTCAGCCTAATAGTCTTTTCATAAAAGCTTTATTAGAAACAGAGATTTAGATGTGCACAAGAGAGAACTCTTGTTCAGACTAAGGAATAGATCAAGGGTTAGGCATTGTATAGGTAATAGATCAGTGTCCCATAATGCAATGGTCATGCAGCAGGCATTCACTCTCCCACCCTCTTTCACTCCCCCTGCCTATTACCCCACACTACAAAGATTATTATCTAGCAACAAATGTTTCTTCAAGGATGAGAGACTCTTGGGGCTCCTTCTCAGCAAAGCTAACCTGACACCCGCACACACACATACAGTTATATGGCATTCACACGTACTCCCCCCCCATCCCTCGGAATCTTTATGGCAGAGAGGGCTGGCAAGGGTTGAGACCAAATGGTCGAAAAACAAAAGCGAACTACAAAGACAGAAACAAAAGAAAACATTAGTTAACATGACAATCAGCAGAGCCCGATTCTGACATAATTGTGGTTGATGCAAGTGGGAAGAAGGGGAACAATTTTGTATGGAGAGAGAGTATCTGATCCTCATACTGGGTTGCATCCAGACTAAATTTTCCAGTGGCAGAAGGGAAATTTTCTGCCTCTCCCCTCCCACTGCAGCCCACTGATCTTTGTGAAATACTGTGTCTAGGGGACAGGGGACCTGGAGGAACTGTTCTTTTAACAGTATTAAGGACACCCTGGTTAAGGCTGTGCCCAATTAACTGGACCTGCTGAAAACCTGTTGTCTACTGAAAGGAGAGATGTTCTCTCACAGAAAAAAAAAGTTAAGTTCCAGCCAACTTTTGGAAATTTTTTAAATAGGGGTAAAGGTAAAGGTTCCCTTGCTCAAAAGCCAGTCGAATCCGACTCTAGGGTTGCGGTGCTCATCTCCGTTTCAAAGCCGAAGAGCCAGCGCTGTCTGAAGACGTTTCCGTGGTCATGTGGCCGGCATAACTAAACACCAAGGCGCACGGAACGCTGTTACCTTCGCACCGAAGTGGTACCTATTTAACGACTTGCAATTTCTTGCTTTCGAACTGCTAGGTTGGCAGGAGCTGGAACTAGAGACGGGAGCTATGCGGCACCCAGGTCTTGAACTGCTGAACTACCGACCTTCCACAGCCTGCACTTCAGCACTAAAAGAAGTGACAAGCACGCTTGAGGATGCTGGCAAGCAAGTTCATGCTCCTTCACATCACTCTGTATTTCTCCTTTTGTGGGATAAAAAAACACCTTTTAATAACATAGCAATATCATGTTCACTCTACTTTGTTCCTCTAAGGAGTCCAGTCCCTATCAGCAGGCCTTGGTTCTCAGGGAGACATCCAGACCTTGACACACACTCAGATAGCTAAGTCTCTGCTTGGATTTTATGCTTTGCACTCCAAGGTAATTTGGGCCACAGGGCCGAGAAAGTTTATCAGCGTTCACAGTGGAAAATTCTGGTTGAGGCCTGTCTGGCACAGAATGACATGAAAAACATCTGCAATGGGAGGGAGGAATCAAGTCAAAATTGCCAATTGAGTCTGGATACAACCCATTGTTCCCACTCCCTTAACAAGGCAAGATGTATTCGTTCCCACAACCCAAAGAGGAGATTACATTGCTTTCTCTCCCCCCCCCCTCCCCAGCTTTGGGTTGCAGTTAAGCCTTGAGGAATTTCTCCTTTTTTGCGGGGGGGGGGGGCTTCTCTATCATTTTTTTCAGCCACCCGCCTATCTCTCTCTGCCTATCTGCTGGGTTTCCTACACGCGCCTTGGGGGGATCGTTCCAGTCCTGGGGAGATGGGTGACTTTACTGCCCAGCTGTCCACACTGATTTCCACCCCCACCCCCCAGACCCTGAGCTGCTTATCCTTTGGAGGTTGGCCTGCCTGCCTGCCTGCTTTCCTTTCCTATATACACCCTGCCTTGGGGGAATCATTCCAGTCTTGGGGAACAGGGTAACTTTACTGCCCAGCTCTCCAAAATGACTTCCACCCCCCTCCCCACTGAGCTGCTTCTCCTTTTGGGGTCTGCCTGCCTGCTTTCCTTTCCTACGCACACCCTGCCTTGGGGGAATGGTTCCAGTCTCAGGGAGTGGGTGACTTTACTACCCAGCTCTCCCCCAGCTGCTTCTCCTTTTGGGTTCATCTCTCTGCCTGCCTCTCTTCTTGCCTGCCCGTTTCTGCTTCTGGCAACACTCACTTGATCAACACTTCTGGGCTGCTGGGGGGTGCTTGGTCTAAGGTGTTCAATGCCATGAGAGGGGGTAGAAGGGGTTGAGCTCATGGTCATGGGTGGATGCCCTCAGTTTCTCGTGTGCTGAGTGGTTGTGGACAACGAACAAGCCCCCCCCATTGGAGGACGCCCAAAGAACATAATCATTGGAGGTCTCAGTGCTTGCTTCATATGCTCCCTCCACGGGGCTCTTACCTGCTGCTCAAGAGCTTTTGGCGCTGCCGCCTAAGCAGTGGTACAAAACAGTGTTTGGAAGGGAGGACAGTGACTTAGAGGGTGTTGGTGGTGGCACTAGTGATGATGCATCTTCCCCTTCCACTTTCCGAGATACCCAACTCCCTGCTTGTTCCTGCTGTCATCAGTAAGCCACCCTCTGGCACTCCCTGTCAAGAACTTTGGTTCACTCAAAGTGGAGTTTGCTTTAAAAATTTGGTTCAATCTGGCTGTGGCCTGCTCTTGTTAAAAATGTTGTCTTTAAGTCTCCTTAGTTCACACAGAGGTGCTGGGGGAACAAGACTGAGAGCCAGTTTGGTGTAGTGGTTAAGTGTGCGGACTCTAATCTGGGAGAACCGGGTTTGATTCCCCACTCCTCCACTTGCACCTGCTGATGTGACCTTGGGTCAGCCGCAAGCTCTGGCACAGCTGTCCTTGAAAAAGAGCAGTTTGTGTCAGAGCTCTTTCAGCCCCACCTACCTCACAGGGTGTCTGTTGTGGGGAGGGGAAGGGAAAGGAGTTTGTAAGCCGCTCTGAGACACCTTTGGGTACAGGGCGTGGATGTGGACCACAGTGCAGTAAACATTGCCACAATACAGAGTAGCATGAGGGAGTGTTTGGGTGGCAGACACATCTCCTGAGTCCTGACGCCAACATGCAGGCAGTGGTGAGGGGTGTGCGCTTGAAGAGCACCATTTGCATGGCGCACAGGCTGCACTTGGTGGTGAGGAATGCTCTGGGGCCGGTGACTGCAAAGGGAACTTGGGGTGCAGCCACCCTTGAGATTAAGGCCCTGCTGGAGACCTGCTGGCACCTGGCTGGCCACTTCTTGTGCAGCGTCAAGGCTGCGCATTTCCTGTGAGAGAGGCAGGGGGAGGGGAGTCTCATCCAGGACATGCCCACCACGTGATTGCGTGTTTGGTGGAGCAGAAGAGCATGGTGCAGATGTCATCTCTGTGACCATCCTGCATGAGGAAGAGGAGCTTGGCATCAGCTCAAATGACTGGTTGACACTCTCGCAAATAGAGCCTGTCCTAAAGCTGTTCCAGGACCACAGCAACATGCTCTGCGCCTGTACAGCCAGCCTGGGGCAAGTCATTCCCCCTTGTTCGAGTATTTAATTTCAAGTATTTAATTTCAAAGTAATGTACCTGTCTTTATCAACATGTTGGAATGGTAAATGGGAAGTGAAACAAACTAATTCAGTGTTCATGTGCTGCATGAGGTAAAGGATACCATCTACTTCACTGCATTCTGCCATTTTACAAGTTCAGTAACATGGCCTGGAAAGGAACGACTCTGTAGCTCAAATTTTTTGAGGAAGGATGTGAAAGAAGGCTGTTGGTAAAAGGATTGCCATGTTTGCCATATCCGGCGACACAAGCTGTGAGCCTGAAGGGAATCATGGGCGGGGGGGGGGTTGAGTGGGGACAGCTTGGAAATCTTCCCCCATCTCCCTGTTCAGGGTTGTATAAAGTTTCAGGGACTTGAGCAGGCTAATTTCCCCCCTTTTTGCCTTTATCCCTCAGCTATGAATCCAGCAGGGCCTAAGAATCCCTCAGTGTTCTTACTAAGCCATTGTTTGGGCTTTTCTTTTTCTTTGTATGCTAAAATCATATTTGTAGGTATCCGTACCTTTTTGATGAGTGGCCTTGTTTTCCTGCTGTCATGATTGGAATACCCTATACTCTACTGTAGGTTATTGTGAAGAAACTCTGATCCATCTTTAGATTTTTTGGCATATGGATTAATGCCTCTTAGTCCTATATTCCATGAGAGTTAGTAATCTGTTTCGCTGTTTGCGCACTGGGAAAAGGTTGGGTGTCTTTATTGGATGGACACATGTTTTGAGAGCCAGTTTGGTGTAGTGGTTAAGAGCAGTAGTCTCTAATCTGGAGAACCAGGTTTGATTCTCCACTTCTTCACATGAAGCCAGCTGGGTGACCTTGGGTCAGTCACAGCTCTCTCAGAGCTCTCTCAGCCCCACATACATCACAGGGTGTCTGTTGTGGGAAAAGGAAGGGAAAGTGATTGTAAGCCACCCCAAGACTCCTTTGAGTAGTGAAAGGCGGAGTATAAAACAAACTCTTCTTCTTTTATGTCCTAAGATTGTTCTCCTTTTCTGTGGAGTAGTAGTTTGTCTTTCATGTATGGCTTAGAAGCTTTCTGTGGGAACAAAAGCACAAGACTCCCAAGGTTGGTAGTGCATCTGCTTTGCAAACCCATATCGCTTACATGAAACTGATTCTCTGATCATCTGTTTTTGTCTCTTTGAGAGAGTTCTGCCTGTCCTATCCACAGAACAGCTTTGCGGTTTGCTTCAAGAACTCCCTGTTTGTGTGTAGTTTTTGGTACATATGGTATGTTTGGTGTTGGTTTCCACAAGTTTGTGAAAACAAAGTAATAAATGTGATAGAAGAATAACTAGTTATCACTTCCATAAACGTAATGAAAAGCAATTTGAGAGAGGGTACATACAATGCTAATTAAAGGTTTTAATTTGTTAATCGCCACAGTTTCATTAGAGCCAGATGCTGATTATTACCAGATAACTTAATGGCCCCTTCCAATATAGTTTTTAGTACTTACAAGAAACTCATCAAAACTAGATCAAGATTGTAATGCAGCTTGTATGGCCAGAATTCAAAGGCTTAATTTTTTTTTAATGAAATATGTTCATGAGTCAGAATAGTTTGCCTGAGTGTCTAGGAATGGTGAGAAGAATCTAGTACAAATCTCTTACTGGGGCTTTGTTCATGTATATTTTTCCCTTTATAATTTGTTGTTTTCCCCAAAATAATTATTCTAAAAGGGAAAGGGGAGATGTTAAATAAAACCGAACTATGCATATTGCATTATACCTGCATACAATATGCTTTTTAAAAGTTAGTGATTTGTTTTTAAACTCTGAGGCAGCAGTGGATAGTTTTCACCTTGGGTAGTCCAAATACCTACTCCACTGTGATATGGTGCCAAATGGCCATAGGTGGTTATTCTGACTCAGTGGTCATTTTAACATAATATAGTCATTGTAATGCTAAAACCAGAAAGCTGTAATCCAGGGGTTCCCAAACTTTTAAAGTTGAGGGGAGCGGTGGTGCAGGCAGTAAATGAAGCCTGCATTCCATCTGACTGAACAGCTTCAGCTGTTCGAGTCCCACCGTGGCCGGGGTGAGCTCCCGGTCTATATTCCCGCTCACCCAGCGATTCGAAAGCCCACATGGGCAAGTAGATGAATGGGTACCTGCTCTTAGAGCGGGGGGGGGACGGACCATTCCTTCCCTTGTGATGGCGGTGGCGGCAGCTGAGCGGCGGAGCATGGCGTTGGCGGCTGAGCGGCGTTGGCGAAACATGGCGGCGGTGGTGGTCGAGTCGAGCGGCCTGAGTGGAGATTGGCCAGCGAAGCACGGCGGCGGGGCAACGCGGTAGGCCGGAGCCAATTGGGACAGAGGCCGGCTGCGGAGCGTGCTGTCGGGCGCTGTTGGCCCATGTCCAAAAGGAGTCGCTGTGACCGGAAAAAAAAAAGAGAAGATCTGCGCCAAAGACGTCGTTGCCCGGATTGAAGAACCTCCGCAAAAAAGAAACAACAACTAAGTCCCTGCCATGGGTGCCTGATAGGTTGTCACTTCTCCCTCATTGTGTGTGGCCCTAGTAAAGGTAATGTAATTAGTAGTTGTACAAATGTAAACCGCTCAGAGCCCTTAGGGGGTGAGCGGTCTATAAATTGAATGTATAAATAAATAAAATAAAAAATAAAGTCTGTGGGCACCTTTGGAGTTCTGAGACAGGATGGTGGACACAACAATGAAATGGCTCCTGCAGGCAGAAATTCTGTTTAACAGGATGCCTTTTAAAATGAACATATTGTTTAAAAATATTTTCTTGCATACAAACAGCTTACCTTCAGTCTCGCAGTGAACATCCTTGTGCTGTGGTGGCAGCTGTTGCCAAGGCAATGCTCCCCCCCACCCCCCGAATCTGCTAGTTGAATCACATCTCTAGTGACCAGTCAGAAGCGTTGCTGGACAAATGCCTCACCTAGCCCTGGCCACTTTCTAACAAAACTTGTTGGTCACCAAGAAAGTTGTTGGCAGATGCTGTGGTGCTTACAGGCACCACATTGGGGACCCCTGATGTACTCTTTTTAGTAGTATGGCGATAAATGTAGTGATGTCCAGAACCTTCTTGTGGTATCTTTCAGCTCCAATAATACCTTCATGGTTATTCTTGGGCAACGGGGAGCCCAGTGGCCCATGGCCTCACCCCTGAAGATGGGGGGAAAACAGACTTCTGCAGCCATGTTCACCTGTCTCGTTAGGGGCTCGAGCACCTGGCTTCTGGCAGCAGTGGTGGCTCCTACCCACCTTGCACAAGGTGAAGGCAGCCCCTTCCTTGGCCCCAGCAGGGGGGAGGGTGATATGGTGGAAGTGATTCTTGGGCTCCCTTCTGTTTTTTTTCCCTCCAGGGCCCCAATATCACTAAGACCACCCCTGTTGGCATAGTATTGGAAATTAGAGGAAGTACCCACTAAAATAGACCTAAGCTTAAAATTGTTAGAACTAACACAAATGGACGATCTGAGCATAAAATTACAGGGGGAAAATAACACGCTACATACCAATAGATGGAAAAGGGTGTATACATGGATAAATAAGCTGGAGAAATGAAGAACTCTGAAAATCTATGTAACCTGTCAAGTTCTTTTGTTCTATGAAAAATAAAATAAAAGTTTAAAAAAAATAAGACCACCCCTGAATAACTTGCTGTTAAATTTTCTGAATAGCATACAGGCTTCATTCAATCATATACGAAAAACATAGATGTCTGTGTCGGTGGTGTGAATAAGGATGTCCCGCGGACACCAGTTTTGTGCAGAGATATTTACAATTTATATACAATATTTACACAGTCTTTCACAGTAGAGCATACGAAGTTCAATCCAACAAAATGCTCCTCCAGGCAATCAGTTACCACACAAGGGCACACTCTGGTAGCACAGCTCAGGCTATATAGTCCACAGAACCAATCACAATGGAGATGCTGAGTCACTGTGAGATATCCAGCAGTCTGATGCAATCAGTCCATCATATGACTCTGAGCTGTCACTAAGATCAGTTTAATCTTTTAGACTAGCTGTCATCTTGTTGGCATTGCTTATGCACATGCCGACAGTCTGATCCTGTTGCTGTGGGAAAGTTTTTGGCCTACATGTGAAAAATCAGTCCATTTTGCTGTATTCTGTGGAGCAGAGAAAAACTCAGGTTATTATGCTATTGCTGTGAAAGGCCTGTCCCTTCACCTCTCTCAACTAGTCCTTGCATCCATTGGTTGGAGGCGGAATACTAATCTATTTGCACAATTCAATATCAGTGGGTTTATTTCATGTAGTGTGCCAATTTTGTGAAGCTTTATCCTTTCTAGTCTGAAATTAGTTTATCAGATGCCTACATATCAGACTACTACAAAACAGAAAAATGTGATGGAATAATGTTCTTTAGAGTATAGGGAATATTAGCAGTGAAAGAACCATGATTTTAGCAGCTAGATTACTTGAAAATTAATTTGAATTTTTCCCCCTCTTAGTCAACTATTGTGGAAAATATACAGGAAATATGGAAAATACTCATTTCTTTGTTGTTATACTTAAAAATGTTAATTCCTGTGGCAAACACTGCTGCTTATATCTATACATGAACTGTTATCACAATTCAACCCTTAACAATCTTTTTGGCTGTTCATTCTAAAAGCTTGAGGGAAAAGCTGTGGGAATAACCTCGCCAAAGATATTGGACTCTTTTCTCAGTTCAGTTCTGTTACTCCCAACTTGCTTACCCTAAGCCTAAATCTCTTTTAAAATGTTTATCTTGCATTCAGCTAGTGTCCATGGGGAAGGTGGGTTCAGCTTGATTGCCCAAGAATCTGAGATCAGCTGGTCAGTGAAAAGAAAGCATCACTTCTAATAATGTTTCCATTTTGGACACTCCTTTCATTTGTAAAAAGGTAAAGGTTTCCTTTGCTCAAAAGCTAGTCGAATCCAACTCTCTGTTTCCAAGCCGAAGAGCCAGCGCTGTCCGCAGACTTCTCAGTGGTCATGTTACCGGCATGATTAAATGTCGAGGTGCATGGAACGCTGTTATCTACTTGTAATTTCTTGCTTTCGAACTGCTAGGTTGGCAGGAGCTGGGGCCAGAGACAGGAGCTCACTCCATCACGTGGCTCTAAGGTCTCAAACTGCCGAACTACAGACCTTCCGGTCTGCAGCTCAGTGTCCTAACTTTTTTTTAAAAATTATCTTGCTAATTTTTCTTTGATAGCTTGACTGTCATCTGCCAGAGTTAATGTCTTGCTTATTTTTGTATAGTTACCTGAAAAGTCTTAGCTTTACCACAGAAAACATTTTCAGTAATGCAAAAATACAAATGCTTTTATTTCAGATTGATGTAACTGAAAAGACCAACATTGCAGACAAGTTAGTAAATTCGACTTCTGGCTTAAATATTACTAAAGTAGAAGAAATGGTATTCTATAAGGTGAGTGAGCAGGTAAATGTACACTAAAGGTGACTGTAGTGTAAGTGGACAATGTTGTACTGTTTGTCATAACTTCAGATTTCATTTTGGGAGATTAAGTGCTGCTGTTTCATATTGTAGTCCATTTTAACTGGAGTTCTTGCGTAAAATTGTGAGGGAAATGGTGATTGAGAGAGCCACTGTGGTGCAATTGTTAGCATGTTGGATAGGACCAGGGAGGCCTGGGTTCAAATCCCTGCTTGCCATGAAACTTAACTGGATGCCCTTGAGTCAGTTATTTTTTCTTTCAGACTGACCTACCTCACATGGTTGTTGTCAGCATAAAATGGAGGAGGGGCAAACCATGTACTTCGCCTAGAGAAAAGTCAGGGTAAAAGTGCACAAAATATAATAAGTTAAAACTGCTAATCTATATGCAGATAAAACACTAGGTGAAAACAGATTATTCATGTCTTAAAAAAAAAAAAGCTTATATGAAAGTAGCTTGTTTGGAAAAATAGTTATTCTTAGGGAAAATAATGTCTTTCACCTCCTCCCCACCCTGTCCCTCAATCTTACCAGTACTAGGTTAATAATTAGTGAGGAAGTTCAACAATGTTCTGTAGCAGAAGATAGACCTCATAGCTTTGAACTTGGGGAGGGCTTGATATGTAAACAGATTTCCCCACAAAACAGTTTTTGCTTCAGCCATGTTCCTTGTGCGTGAACCGAAGGTGGTACTTCAGTTCCTTGTGATGCTGGAGTTCTAAATGCCCTTGTTAAGTCCCATGTTTATTAGGTACATGGGTTGGATCTATAGAACAGTCAGCAGAACAGGTTCATGGGAAGGATTTCTGCCACTTCCCTCTTCCCACTGTACTTCCCCACCCAAAGTCATTCTTGAGGGCTTGATGACTCTTGGGAACAATAGTTTGGCATGGGATGGGTTGCAACTAGAAGGGAGAACTGGCGGAAGTATTCCCCTCTCCTTGAGCAAGCTTTTCTACAATTTGTACAGGGATGTGATTTCTTCTCACTTCTCCATCTAATACACTCCCCTCTCCTGTATCCCTCTCCTGTTCTTAAGGTTCCCCCAACTTTCAAAAATGGTTTTTGGAGGTCAAAGCTCAAGAGGGTTGCAGCAGAAAGAGGGGACTTCAAAAACAGATTCTGTCAACTTAATCTGTTAATGATCCTATAGCATCTGACCCATTTTCTTTATACTAGAATCCACAAATTTAAATGGTATCTAAAGAATTCTGATAGTCTAAACAATTGCTTTAATTCATAAAATGATGAAAATTTCATGTTAATTTCCTTAAGTTAAAAACTGGTTCCTCCATCAGGTCTCTCTAAAATGATTTTAATGTTGCTTTATTGGACTTCTGTTTACTTGGGTATAGTATAATTTAGCATTCTTTATAGTTTAAATCAACCTCTTCTTTTTAAATTCAGGTTCCTTTTTGTGATTCTGTGGATTTAGTTCGTGTAAGAAGAGTTTACTTCCATGGTGGCTATGCTTATGTACCTCATCAAGATATCATTACCATTGTCCTGAACAATTACAGAACGAAGCTGTCAAGAGCCCTGGCAGTAAGTCTTCTAATTTGTGATATGCTTTTATGGTATTTTATTTTCAGTTTATAAATGGCAAGCTTGTGCCCAACCTGCAAGAGCTGATCACAGTTAGGGTATAGGTTCATGGCTTACAAAACTGAAAAGTATTTCAAATATTCAGAAGAATAAACTCCTTAACCTCATTACGTGCTACTGAGCCTAGCTGTACAATGTAAGAGGTGGCTTTAGTATTTTCCAATAACTTTTTGTGAACTGTCATATACTTCTAAGTAACAATTACCTTCCTTTTATTCTAATACACTTTATAGGAAGTTTAACTTTAGGAAGGGACATTGGATAGAAATATTAATGATGATTTTAAAATTTGTCCTGTTAATCTGACACTGCTGTTACTCCTTAACTGATGGTGGAAAATTCGAAGAAAAGACTCTAGTTAAGTGTACATGTAGGGAGATTTAGGGGTTATTGTTCCTTCACACCCCTGGAAATTTAGGGGTTATGGTTCCTTCACACCCCTTGGTGAGAACATGGGAAAGCAGGAACACATTCACTGCTTGTTGTATAGCTGGAATAGTGCTTTCATGTTTATACCTGTGTAAATATAAGGACTTGAGTCTTGTGTTTAAAATATTCTCAGAATGGCAGTTAGTGCCCACAGCTGCCCTTTGCTCCACAGTGGCTAGGGTCTTGGGATGATAGCAAGTATCCTATATATATATAAAAGAAGGAGAAGAAGAAGAGATTGGATTTATATCCTGCCCTTCACTACCCAAAAGAGTCTCAGAGCAGCTTACAAACTTCTTTCCCTTCCCCTACCCACAACAGACATCCTGTGAGGTAGGTGGGGCTGAGAGAGCTCTGACAGAAACTGCTATTTTTCAAGAACAGCTGTGCCAAAACTATGGCTTGCCCAAGGTCATCCAGCAGGTGCAAGTGAGGGGGGGGAATCAAACCTGGTTCACCCAGATTAGAGTCCGTGCACGTAACCACTACACCAAACTGGCTCTACGTGTTGGCACTTTCCAGTGGCTGTGCTGTGCGCGCCATCAGCTATTGGCCCATCAACCACCACTCAAGAGTACTTGTGTTCCATTGGCTGGGTGCTTGGTCTGCTCCTCTCCCCCGCCCATTGCCAGCCTGGCCACTTCCCTGACAGAATAAACTGCCAAAACGGCTGTCTCTCCTGACAAAGACACTTCTCCTGTTTGGCTTCTGTGCGGCTAACTTTTCCCTCAGGGGCTATTGCTAGGTAACCAAGCTAGGTTCTGCCAGTAAAAAGGCAAAGGAAGGAGGCCCATTCCAGGCCTTTGTGGGGAACTCATTGGTGGCCAGGATGGGAAATTCCTGGATATTTTGTGGTGGTGTCTACGAAAGCCAGAGTTTGGGGAGGGGACAGGCCTCAGCTGAATAGAATGCCACTCTCCACCCTCCAAAGCAGTCATTTTCTCCAGGGGGAGAGAGATCTGTTGTCTGGAGTTGTGATACCCGGTGATCTTCAGGCTCCACTTGGAGGTTGGCTACCCTAGGCATAGCAGTTAGCACTTCAGAGCAGGGTCTGCAAGATCCAGGTTCTTGCTGTGGAAGTTGAGTGGGTGATTTCGGGCCAGTCACAGACTTTCAGCCTAATCGTCTGCATATCTGAGGTTGTTGATCTTTTCCCCAGCAATCTTAATTCCCACTTGTGATTCATCCAGGCCAGCATTTCGCATGGTGTACTCTGCATATATATATTACATAAGCAAGGTGACAATATACATCCTTGTCGTACTCCTTTTCCTATGCTAAACCAATCAGTTGTTCCATATCCGGTTCTAACTGTTGCTTCTTGGCCCTTATAGAGGTTTCTCAAGAGACATGTGAGGTGGTCTGGTCCGCCCATCTCTTTAAGGCCCTGCCATAGTTTGTTGTGATCCACACAGCCAAAGGCTTTAGCATAGTCAGTGAAGCAGAAGTAGATGTTTTTCTGGTACTCTCTTGCTTTCTCCATAATCCAGCAAATGTTGGCAATTTGATCTCTAGTTCCTCTACCTCTTCAAAACCCAGCTTGTACTTCTGGCAGTTCTCTATCCACGTACTCTTGAAGCCTAGCTTGTAGGATCTTGAGCATGACCTTGCTAGCGTGTGATATGAGTGCAATTGTGTGATAGTTTGAACATTCCTTGACATTGCCCTTCTTTGGGATTGGAATGTATACTGACCTTTGCCAATCCTGTGGCCACTGTTGCGTTTTCCAAATTTGCTGGCAAATTGAGTGCAGCACTTTAACAGCATCATCTTTTAAGACTTTGAATAGCTCAGCTGGAATACCATCACCTCCACTAGCTTTGTTGTTAGTAATGCTTTCTAAGGCCCATTTAAATTCACATTGCAGGATGTCTGGCTTGAGGTCAGTGATTATACCGTCGTGGTTGTCAAGGACATCGTGGTCTTTCTTGTATAGTTCTTCTGTGTATTCTTGCCATCTTTTCCTAATCTCTTCTGCTTCTGTTAGGTCCCTACCGTTTTTGTCCTTTATCATGGCCATCTTTGCATGGAACGCTCCCTTGATTTCTCCAATTTTCTTGAAGAGATCTCTAGTCCTTCCCATTCTATTGTTTTCCTGTATTACTTTGCATTGTTCATTCAGGAAGGCCTCCTTACCTCTCCTTGCTGTTCTCTGGAAATCTGCATTCAGTTGGGTAAATCTTTCCTTTCCTTTTCGCCTTTGCCTTTTGCTTTCCTTCTTTCTTGATTCATAGATCTTACATTCCAGGTTCCTATGCAGTATTGTTCTTTGCAGCATCGGACTTTCCATTCACCATCAGACACATCCACAACTGAGCGTCCTTTCGGCTTTGGCCCAGCCGCTTCACTCTTTCTGGGGTTACTTGTACTTGCCCTCTGATCTTCCTCAGTAGCATATTGGACACCTTCCGACCTGAGGGGCTCATCTTCCGGCGTCATATCTTTTAGCCTTTTGATACTGTCCATGAGGTATTCTTGGCAAAAATACTGGAGTGGGTTGCCATTTCCTTCTCCAGGGGATCACGCTTGGTTTGAGTTCTCTGCTGTGGCCCGTCGGTCTTAAGTGGCCCTCCACGGCATAGCCCACAGCTTCATCGAACCGCGCAAGCTCCCTCGCCACGACAAGGCAGTGATCCATGAGGGGGGAGAATAATGTTAATGAATATAATTATTCAAGAATAATGTTAATGATGAAATATCTCAGTTGAAGGGAATGTAAAAACTTCCAAGTTTCTAAAGAAATGAGAATCTCCCTTTTCCATTGTACACTGAAACTTGCAACAGTTTTTGTGTGAATATTAACATCGGCTCCGTTTTAGCATTCTGAAGGACAAAGAACACTTACTATCCTTTGTGTTCAGTTTATTGAAAAAATAGCATTGTTACACCGTGTTTACTGGTATTACTGTGTTTACTGTTATTTCAGTAGTGTGAAGTAGTTTAAAAACAAACAAAAAATCACTGAAAATGTAGTTTGGGGATTGAAAAAAGAATTCCAGGATTTAGTAGTCTGGTGTGTTATCCCACAACAGCATTCATCATTTACTTCATAGTCTTTTTCCTTACACTCTACAAGGAAAAATGTTACAAAACCATCCCTAAGGTCTTACCTATAATTTTATTGCTTTTAAATAGAAATTTTTCAGTATGTGGATTTAATAATGAAATTAGTGTTCTGTGGGAGCTGCCTTTTAGAGTATTTTAACAAATATCTGAATGTTGCATTTTGTTCAGTATCTCATAGCATTCACAAATATCAAAGTGCTGCGTTATTTATTAAAATAATGATTTTAGACTTCTAAACTCAATTTTACATTTACTTAAAAATACTTTCATGATGTTATTTGTAGATGGAAATTCTTTGCTACACAGCACTGCTTTCCTTGATACATGACTGCCCTGACACACAAGAGATTTTATACAAATTGCTGCCTTGTGATGAGAGGACATCAGCAGATTCTAGTTGCTAGGAAACCATGGAACACTTAAATAACTTCTTTGGTGCTTGCAGACTCTGGCGGTTTATACAAGCAAAACATTACTTGGAAACTACAGAGATCCGTATAGATTTCAGTTTTAAAATTCTGTACATCCTGTGAATACTTGAAAGTGCTGAGATGTTTTGGTGTGGTGGGATTTGTGGAGAAAGGAGTTCTCTAACAAGGAGAACAAATGTTGTTTGCAATTTCAGAATAGGTTGTTATCTCTGTTCTTGTATGAAGGTTTGAAGGTATGAAGGAGGATTTCAAAATGTTACAATGTATTTTAAGTTGGTGAAGCAAGGGACTATTGCTAAGGGGAGGTTAAAAGTTCACAGAAGAAGAATGTTTAAATTCAGAACATTTTTGTTAGGAGGGATACTTTGAGGGGGCTCCTAATGCCCAGTATTTCAGAACCAGTCAGAACAAGGTGTGACAAATTGTCAGCTGTTGATTGGATAGAACCCTCCTGGGAGAGTATATAAGGAGCAGAGGGGAGAGGCAGCATAGAAGCAGCTGGAAAGGTGGTTGGAAGGACAGGATCTTGAGAAAGAAGTGAAGAAACCTACCAGCCCAGGCCTTTCAAGAGATGAATGAGTGGAAGGCTGAAGGCAAGGAGGATTCTCCATTAAAGAGAAGGAAGGAGAAAGAGCACAGATAGCCTAGGCAGAAGCTAGAAGGTGTGTGGCTGTCTGAAGGGATGGAAAGACTACGACACAGTCTTTTGCAGTCCCCCACCATCATCAACGGGAGGCTGCTGGGCTGTCAGTAAGCCTACAAAGTACTGGCTGTGATGGAGAAATAGGGGCCTTTCAATAGGCAGAGTGAATATTAAAGCCTCATCTTGGTAACAGTACTTTACTGAGGAGCAGAGTGGCATATACATTTGATTTGCAGTTTAAAATATATTTTTTTCTATATAAGGCTTAAGTCTTTATTTTCAGGGGACCTGACTGACATCTTGGTGAGGCTTGCAAACCTTTGGCATCTTATCAGGTTCTCGGGAGCCTAATATCACACTACCTAAGAAGTGCATGTAAAGATAATAGATATTCTGATGTTGTTGTTGTTGTTGTTCAGTTGCACAGTCGAGTCCAACTCTTCACGACCCCATGGACCACATCACAACAGGCCCTCCTGTCTTCCGTCGTCCTCCGGAGTTTGCTCAACTTCATGTTCGTTGCATCGACAACACTGTCTAACCATCTCATCCTTTGCCGTCCCCTTCTTCTTTTACCTTCAATCATTCCCAGCGTGAGGGTCTTCTCCAGTGAGTGCTCAGGGTTGATTTCTTTTAGGATTGACTGATTTGATCTCCTTGCAGTCCAAGGGACTCTCGAGTCTTCTCCAGCACCATAATTCTGAAACTGGGCTTTAAAATTTCATTTTATTGGATAGAGTAAAATGTGTGAAGATTTGGGGCAAAAAGCTTAAAATATGTTCAAAAAATAGCTTGAGGATCTAAAGTGATGGCAGGGCATAAAGTGATGCAGACTTTATTTCCAGAGGACCCAAAGAATTTAAAATAATTTATTTATTTATTTATTAATTATGGAAAAGGAATCTATTGTTAAGCTCACTGCATATATGGAGATTTGATTTTTTTAATGCATTGCTGTTTCAGGGATTAATTAGAGAATTAGAAATTACGTTTGAGGATTTTGAACCCAAGGTCTTGTGCTTTTAAAATATAACATTCATCTTTTTATGGAACTGCAGCATTAGAAAAAAATCCTAACCCTCCCCTTCTATTAGTTCGTTGGCTTTAATTCCTAATCTCCTCCTAACATATGTTCATTCTCTGATGGCAAAACCAAGAGCTTTCTTTTTTCTAATCTACATATTGGTCTACATTTTTCTATTCTATATATTGTTCCCAATGGGTAGACCTTTTAAGTGCAGCTTTCTTGGCACTTTGCATGTATTTCTGAAGCTGGTTTTCTGAGTACTGTGAATATGATTTTCAGTTTGGGAATATCATAGCAGAATTAAAATCTCAATTCAGATGGAACATAAGAACATAAGAGACGCCAATGTTGGATCAGGCCAAAGGCCTATCCAGTCCAACACTCTGTGTCACACAGTGGCCAGAAATACCAGGTGCCATCAGGAGGTCCACCAGTGGGGCCAGGACATTAGAAGCCCTCCCACTGTTGACCCCCCCCCAAGCACCAAAAAGACAGAGCATCACTTGCCCCAGAGCCCCTATCTATACCTTGTGGCTAATAGCCACTGATGGACCTCTGCTCCATATGCTTATCTAATTCCCTTTTGAAGCCGTCCATGCTTGTAGCCGCCACCACTTCCTGTGGCAGTGAATTTCATCTGTTAATCACTCTTTGGGTGAAGAAGTACTTCCTTTTATCCGTTCTAACCCGACCGCTCTGCAGTTTCATGGAGTGCCCACGAGTTCTTGTATTGTGAGAAAGGGAGAAAAGTACCTCTTTCTTTACCTGCTCTTTCCCATGCATAATCTTATAAACCTCGATCATGTCACCCCTCAGTCGTCTTTTCTCCAAGCTAAAGAGCCCTAAGCGCTTTAACCTTTCCTCATAGGGAAAGTGTTCCAACCCTTTTATCATTTGAGTTGCCCTTTTCTGCACTTTTTCCAAAGCTATAATATCCTTTTTAAGGTGTGGTGACCAGGACTGCACACAGTATTCCAAATGAGGTCGCACCATTGATTTATATAGGGGCATTATGATATTGGCTGATCTGTTTTCAATACCCTTCCTAATGATCCCCAGCATAGCATTGGCCTTTTTTATTGCAGTCACACACTGTCTCGACA
>NW_015174324.1:175617-176022 GCF_001447785.1 Gekko japonicus | reverse complement strand
TCATATTATCAACTAATCACTGCCATGTTAACAGCACACTAATTTACAATGATCTGCATACACCTGTTTACCTATTACAACTTATCTCCCATCAATTTATAGAATACAATCCTAAAGTAATACATAACCAAATACACAGCCTGTGTTTCTTGTATATTTATCTTTTTATAATTATTTCCCAGTGTAACCTCATCAGCAATAATTTATATGCCAAAATAGCCAGCAATTTAATCATGGGTATAACTCATTCTATTTTTGCCAGTAAAAATTTCCCTTTCATTTGCTTTACAAATAAAATAGCTAGCAATTTAATCATAGATATAACTCATTCTATTTTTGCCTGCAAAGGTTTCCATTTCAGTTACTTTATAAATACCAAAATAACATACTCTTTCACCACTCATC
>NW_015174324.1:166392-175364 GCF_001447785.1 Gekko japonicus | reverse complement strand
TATATCAAATATCAAAACAATTACTCATTCTCTTTCTAACAGGTTCCGTTTCTACTAAGTTAATGCAGATCAATTGGCGCAAAACTAATTTATTTTCTTGTATATCACACTTCTCTCCTCCCATCACCACTACTTTATAGCCATCTATTCTGGATTAAGAGAGGGACTGGTAATTTTTTAATACTGCTAACCACCACAATAATCCTATTCTCCAGCTCTTTTTTATCTCTGTTTTCCCCATCTTCTTCTCGGTGCCGTAGGTCTTTGTATTCTTGCACTTTCTTTCCCAAGAGGTCTCTTACACCATCATTCATCTGTTTCCTTAATTGTTTGAATGTTTTACAGATCCTTAGAGCTTTCTTTAGTCCTTTATCTTTTGTTGTTTTCTTTTTCCCTCTCCAAAGAAGTTTTAAGGGACATTTTTTACTTGCTCCTTTTCTTTGTTTCTCTCGCCTATGTGTGTGAGAGTCTTCTTTTTGTATCTCAAGATTTGACGGCAATATGTGGATATTGGAAGTCTCTCTTTCCTGCTCCTGCTCCCGTTTCTTTTCTTCCTCCCTTCCTTGCGTTTCTTGTGTTATTTTTTTCGTGTCTTTCCATTCTTGGGTTATGCTCTGTAAGGTTTCCAGCATATTCTCACAAGTATTTCTCAACACCTTCTCACAGGTTGCCTTGATTGCTTGTTTCGCTTCTATCATGAAAAAGTTTTGAAACTGTTCCCACGTAAGCTCGGCATTTTTAATGTCTCTGTTTATTTCCTCGTTGGTCTCCTCCTCCATTTTCTTAACTTCTCTCCCGTCCGCTTAAATTTCCATTTATATCAATTTTCTCCTGAAGAATGACGTATATTTAACAAAAGATGAGCAAAAAAAAAGAAAGGCAAAACGCCCTTACCCCGCTTCAGACTCTTCAAACTTCTTTCCCCCGACATTTTTTCCGGCCGCAATTCTCATGTAGGGGGCTACTTCTCCAACGGGGCAGTCCAGTTCAGTCAGTCAGGAACACCTTTATAATCCAAATTGAAAGTACAAATAAAAATAAAAACGGATGGTCGCTTCTCATGAACATGGCAGCCATGTTCTCCTGCTTCTTGCTTCAGCTTCGGGGCTGTTTTGGGCACCTCTCCCGCCCTGCTGATTGCGGGGGAGGGCTGAAAAAACGCCCCCTGCGCCAACCCCCACCTCTGGGGAGTTGGTCGAGCTCCCCCGACCTTCGGGGGGGCTCAAATAAAGCAAAAACAGGTCGGGCGGGGACGAAGCAGCTAGCTCCCGCCCGTCCGTCGATGCGCCGTACCGGAAGTCCCGACAATCTGACTCAGGTCTTTCAACACCACTCCTGAAATCAGCGGTTCTAGAGTGGGAAAGCACTTCTCATCTTCCACAGTGAAGACAGAGGCAAAAAATGCATTTAGCTTCTCAACCATTTCCCTATCATCCTTCAGTACTCCTTTTACCCCTTGGTCATCCAAGGGCCCCACTGCTTCTAATGTATTTGAAAAAAGTTTTATCGTTGGTTTTTACGGTTTTTTGCTGTATGCTCCTCATATTCCCTTTTTGCCTGCCTGACCACAGACTTGCATTCTATTTGCCATAGCCTGTGTTCTGTTTTATCAGCCTCACTGTGACTAGCTTTCCACTGCTTAAAGGAATCCTTTTTACCTTTTACAGCTTCCATTACTTTGTTTGTTAACCATGCAGGCTTTTTCCTATACCTGTTTGTGCCTTTCCTAACCTGCGGAATATATATTTTTTGAGCTTCTAGGATCGAAGTTTTAATTAGTTTCCAAGCTTCCCCAATGGTTTTGACCCTTTCTACTTTTCCTTTCAGTTTCCTCCCCACATGTCCCCTCATATCAGAGACGTTACCCCTTTTAAACTTAAAAGTGGTTTTGTCAGTCTTTTTGGCCAATTCCCTATAGATACAAATGTTGAACTCAACAATATTATGATCACTGTTCCCAAGCGGTGCAATCACTTTTACATCTCTCACCAGGTCTTGAGTGTTACTTAGGACCAAATCAAGGATCGCCTCTCCCCTGGTAGGTTCCGTGACCATCTGCTCCATAGCACAGTCATTTAGAGTGTCTAGAAACTCAATCTCTTTCTCCCGGCTAGAACACATATTGACCCAATCAATGTGTGGGTAGTTAAAATCACCTATTACGACACAGTGTTTTTGTCTAGCTGCTATCTTTAATTCATTCATCATTTTATAATCCTCCTCTATTTTACCCTCTAGGAAAGCACTGATTTCCTTACTCATATCTGCTGCTAAAACGACAATAGCACATAAATGGAAGGACGCAGGACCCCCACAGATTGATCAATGGTATGCAAAGGTGTGGGAGTCATCACACAATTAGACCCTTATTCAGCAAATGTTGGCCTGTTTTAGAATGATTGGACTGTACTACCTATGGTAAGAGTTCTTTTAACTTGCACAACAGTTACGAATTTATGAGGTTATAGTATGATCAAAATGTTCTAATTTTTTATTCTGGAAAACACTTGTTTTATTGTACCAGATGTGAAACTTGGAACCATTGTTGTTATTTATTATTATTTGTTGTTGTTATTGCTCTTGAAAAATAATAACATTGTAAACAAACACACACACAGGGCCATATGATCCCTGTATCCAGCCCCCAACAATAAGCTGGCTGCTGCGAACAGGTAGCACTTCTGAGAAAGCTACCTTGGAGGTCCTGGACCTAAGTTTCCTTCCCAGCAGCCTAAATTTCTCCTCCAGGACCTCACAACTGCATTTCCCCACATCGTTGGTGCCGACATGCACCACGACCATTGGCTCCTCCCCAGCACTATCTACCAGCCTATCTAAAACACGCGTAATGTCTGCTACCTTCGCACCAGGCAGGCAAGTCACAATACGGTCAGTACGCACGTTCGCCACCCAGCTGTCTATCTGCCTAAGGATCTAATCACCAACTACCAAGAGCCCCCCTCCCACCCTGCCCAGGGATGGTTCCTTGGCGCAAAAGGATACCCACTCACCATCTGGGGAAGAGGTCCCTTCTGAGTGCACATTTCCCTTATCCTCAGCACGGTGCCCTGTTTCTCCTTGACCCTCATGCTCCCTGACAGTGGTGGGGCTGCCAGATCCAGAGTGGGACATATGTAACAAGTCCCCGAGAGTCTTTTCTGTGCGCCTTACTGACCATCTCTGCTTCTCCGGGTTGGCTTGTTTTTTTTCTTGGCTACTTTATACATTTGCTAAGTGGAATTGCTCCTCTATGTTGCTTAGTGGAAAACCAGGGTCCAACTGTAAATAATGAGACTGGAATACTATAAGAAAATCCTGAAGTTTACTGGGGTCTCGTAGCTAAGATGTTAATCATTCAATATGTGAAGATTTTGAATTTTGATATTAGACGTTTCTGTGGATGTGTTGAATCAGTCCAGTAGAATTTCTGACCCCCACTGGTAGATGCAGTCCACCTGAAGCTTGCTAAACATGGACTGTCCACTTTGGAGTGCAAAAGGCAGGTGGCTGTGTTATATCATGGGTTGTGGGGTTTTTTTTACCCCCACATGGGTAATCTGTACCTCAGCTGCATAACTTTGGATACAGCTTCTGCTGTAGTCCCAGGTACCTTCCAGCTTTCAAGACACTGCACTGAATTTTAAAAAGTTTATGACCAGGTTTGTGAAACTATTTGGTAAAAGCTTGGAAACAAAGCTTTAAATGGGGTGCCTTACGTTCCACTTTCTCTTAGCCTGTTGAGGTAAGACAGATGCTACTGTTCTTCTTGAGTTTTCTGGTGCATGAAGAGTGTGGTTTTGTCTGCACTGGAGAGCCTGATCTTTCTTTCTGCGTCTCCCTTTCTCCAGAAACCCAGCTCAAAGAAAGAGAAAGGCCCAGTGTTTGTAGAGAATTGGAGGTGGAGTGGGTGAGGAGGAGGAGGGGAAGGAGGCGAAGGGCTCATCACTTGAGCCTAGCATAGTAGAATGCTTCAGTTTCCTTCAAGTTCTGGAGAACTCCTGGAAGTAAGGGGATTTTTTTGTGCTGGCTCACTAGGAGAAGAAGGGGGGAGGCAAGCTACCGCTGGCTTGTGGACCTGATGATAGTGGCTTGGATCCAATGCCTGCTGCTGTCTCCCAGCAAGGAAGTCTCGATGGTCTCCAGATCATTTGGGAGCATCACAAAATGTGGCATGAGGGGGATACAGAAGGAAGGTGGAGCTGGCAGAAAAGTAGCTTCCTTTGTGTGAGTGGAAGCACTCTCCTGCTTGTGAAATGCCAGGCTTGGATCCAAGATTAATATTAATTTATAAAGTGCCTCCAAAGCTAGTCCAGGAACAGTCGTTTTACTAAAAAGAACAAACCCTGCATGCAGGCTTACCATTGAGAAAAAAGACAAGACCGTAAGGAAAGAGGAAGCGACGTAAAAGGAAGAAGGTCACTAATGTGTTTTATTCAGACTAAGTAATGTAAGTCTGTGTTACATAGACTGGGGATGTTAGTTTCAGATCTCAGAGCAGACATGGGCTTGTACGGTCTCAGTTCAAATTTGTAACATGGAAGTCAAACTTGCTGTCTCAGAGCATAGTTGTAAAGATAGGCAAGCTTTATGAAGCACATATTTTCTATGTACATCTTAAAACAATGCAGCAATTTAAGCCTTTAATTGGTATACGTGATTAAGAGGGAAGATACTTTCCCTTCTCTTTCTGTCAAGGTTCCTCCCTTCCTCAGGTCTGTAAACACCATTTATCACTGTAGTTCTCTGCCAGTAAATTCTATTTGAGATTGGGAGTGGGAGGGATGCAGTTTTATGCAGGTGGTGTTCAATAATATTTGATCACCTGAAGTTTCAAACTGTGAACAAGGAGGTTTTGTGTTGTGGCATTAATGTATGAAAATTATGATTAATGAGGGTCTTGTCACTTGAGATTCGTTTCAGGTATTGAGTTCTGAGTGTTAACCTAAAGTAATTCACTGTAACATAAATGGATGATTTTTATAATATGCATATACAAGGTTAGTAAGGTAATAACTTTGACAGTGCAATATAAAACATGATTAAAATGACTTTGTCCTCTAGACGCTTCATGCTGAAGTGCAGCAAGAAAGCACTTTCATTTTAGTATAGTTTCCTTTAATGTCTTCCTATTATTTCTGTGCCATTTATTATGTTTTCCATTTCTGATACTGTGGAGAAGTTGCGATATGTTTGGTATTGCTTGTTAGTTCAAGGTGCTTAAGAGTATTTTTATAAAATATTTTTAACAATTTCAGTCACTGTGCAATGGAGTGCATAAATATTATTTTTGCAAGGCCAATGGCTGAGGCACATCTTTGCAAGTCCTTATATCAATATGAAGTCAAACTAGGTGTTAAGGAGATGGAAGTACATGGTAGTGTTTGCATAGAGAAGGCAGTCAGAATGGGCTGAAACAACATAGGAGTACTGCCAAGCATTTCAGCGTCAATGAAGACTTCTGTTTCTCCTGACTTCTTCAGGTTATCTAGTAATCTGAAAAATTGGATGATTTTTATAATATGCATCCCTATGTTGGATTAAAAGTGCTTCTGGCAGGATCTTTGTATGCTTGACATAAGTTGATAGTTGGTTCTTCTTCCCTCAGAGTAAGCAGAGCCTAGAGTTTATATACACTTAAAAGGTTCATGGGCAGGGACTGGATAGGAAGACAGAAGTTTAGGTTTCTTCCTTGGCGAATTGCTAATATTGGTTCTTAGGTTTGGGTGTCTAACTTAGTTCTAATGAAGCTGGATCTGACATAAGTATAAATTAATCAGGCCCTAATACCATAAATTATCAAAATGGAACCCCTCCTGCTAAATGTATTAATACAAATCAAGATTATGCATATTAATTTACTGAGTTTGATAATCCCCCCCCCCGAAAGTGATTTGCAGATTTGCCCCCATCAGATAAATTCTGCAAAAGGAAGGGGGGAAATCTTTGAGGAAAGCATTGTTGGAAAACTCTGTAGTTATTGGCTGTGAGAGTTCCATCTTCATGCCACCATAGGAGCTTTCTTTTTTTAATTAACAACTGTGCAAAGATAGCCCCAGTCAGACACAGTTGGTTGTTTTTCGATGCTTGAATACATCCAGTGAGACCAGAGTAGGTGAGAAAGTCAAGAGGGAGGGGGGCTTTATGCAGCATCCAAGGTTAATGTAAAGGAAGGGCATGTGTACTGTTGTGATTTGTGGAGATGTATCTTATGCTTACACGCATGAAGCTCTGAGGAGAAAGTAGGAAGGAACATTTCAAAAGAAGGAACCCAGGGCTATGAGCACTTTTTCTTCCAAAACTGGGAGGTTATGGTAGCTTGCTATGTGGAACATGGTGGCTTAGCTTCCTAATTTAAAACATTCTCAGTGGCTGTTAATAAATTTCTAGTGGTATGAGCTTCGCTTGTTAATTTCACTTGACCAGCTGCTCTTAGAATGCCAGCTCACATGTTCTGCTATGAAGGGCTGTGGATTAGAGAGTTTCCACAGTGTCCTGAGAAACTCAGTTATTCTGCCACTATAATGTAAGATAAGTCTTCATCTGCAGCTCAAGGTATTGCACAAGGCTAGTGTATACTTGTGGGAGACAATTACAGTTTCTCAGATTTAGGATGGTAAAGAATATCTGTGTGGTGTTTATTTTCAAGCTCTCAACAAATGAAACAGACCTTGAGTCAGAAGAGAGGGATGATAGGCTTCCATACTCTTTAGAATTTGCTCTGCTCCCTTGTCTCATGATGCTTTGGAAAAAGAGAACCCTTATACTTTGTCCTGTCACATTTCTTAATGTTGCATCTTTCTTCACTTTGCATTTTCCCTCATTTACCTAAGTTACTGCTGAATCTCATATTTCACACTTTAATTGTAAAATGAATCATAATGAAGCAGCATTCTCCGGTGGTCCTGGGAGTGGGGCAGTCCTTGACTTCTTACTCCTGGGACTTAGCTCCTCCTCTCCATAGGCAGGGCCGGAAAAACTTGATCCTGGAGGGGAGGGGCTTGTCCTCTGGCTTCTTAGTCTTACCAGCCTTGCCTTCCGAGCAGGACGTCCGGCTGTGCTCTGAAGAGCACGAAGATCCCGGAAGACACCAAAGTGCAAGGGAGGCGGGGGAAGGTAATCTACTTTCCCAGCCCTCCCCAGACCGTGTGTTGGGGAAACCATGGAGGAGACTAATTGGCTTCCGGCAGTCCTGGGAGGCCCCCGGACACTTGCAGCAGTTGGGAGCCAACCCCCGGTGCCACACATGGCTCTAAACGGCTGGTTAAGATATCCTTCCCCTCTCCGTCCTGACAAAGACCTAGGGGGAGAATGGTGGGATTGGGCGAAGGCTCCTGAGCAGCGCAGAAACCCAGCGCAGTCTCGTGTGGAGCTGGAGCCATGTGCTTTCGTATACAGGAGCCGACCGGAAAGCACATTGGCTTCACGGAAGGAAAAAATCCATGCGGGATGGGAGTCAGGCTGTAGTGGTCGGAGACTGGCCAAGCTGGAGGCGGGAGAATGGAAGTCCTCTCCCCCCGCTTTTTGCCAGTAGGATGGCTGGGTTGCCTGTTCTCTTTCGGGGTGCAGTGGATGGGGGGTAAGGCTGGTGCATAGAACTGCCCTGATATGCAGAGTGTGTTTGTTCACCCAGCTCCATTCCTGACTGGGTCTGGGGAGGGTGAGAAAGGCAAGAACAGCAGCCATTTTGAGACAGTGTTGGTGATAGGGTGTTACTTTCACTTTCAGAGTCGGACAAAATGGCTGATAAAGCAGGCACCTCAAGTTCTTTTAACCTAGATGACTTAGAATCCTCTCAATCTCCTAAGAAGGACTACTAACAGCTGTCTCAAAACTTTCTTGTGCAGAAGATAAACAGTTCACTTAAAAAGTTCCATACAAGATAGGCTAAAAGCAGTTGGATGGATATAAAATAAAATTAAAGTACTGTTGCAGTCGGGCAGTGCTGCAGCTCAGACGTCCTCCCTCGTTGGCCAGAACCGGAAGCTCCCTAACCCAAATTAAATTCAATTCCAGTTCCTATCTTATTATATGCGGATGATGCAGCAGTTTTTCTTTTACTAAAGTAGGATTAAAGCGGTCCCTATCAGCATCTATTTCATTTTGCAACCAGAACTCCTTATTTATTAGTTTTTATAAGACTAAAATGTTGGTATTTTCTAAATCATGGAGGCGTTCCGTTTGGATGATCGATGGAAGAGAAATTGAACAAGTTAAATCTTTCAAATACTTGGGTATTCTCTTTCATTATAATCTAAAATGGTCCATGCATCGGGAGCATTCCCTTAGCTTTGCCAAGAACAAGATGGCTGCTATAACTCATTTTCACTAAGGGAAACAATTTGTCCCAGCCACCCTATGGATTTTTCGGGCTACAGTGATTCCCCAATTACTGTATGGGGTTCCTGTGTAGATTTAGGACCTTAATAAAAAGGTTGAACGAGTTAATGCAAACTTTCCGCGTCGAATTCTTGATATTCCCAACTCGGTTAGTTACTTCACCCTGTGTGCTGAGTTGGGCCTTTAGACCATAGAATCTAGAGCTTGGATTGCTACCATCAAATATTGGTTACATCTTTCTTTCCAACCTCCTCCAAATAGTCTTATCGCTTCTCTAACTGCTGACCCGTATGTTTTTAAATGGACCCAATTAGTAAGGGTGAAAATTAATTCTTTAGACATTGATCTAGACTCCCTGGCCAATTCCAACGAAATCTATATATTTCAAATAATCCAAAGGAGAATTCAGGATATTGATTTACAATTAATAAAAGCTGGAGCAGAGGGGTCTTGCTCCCCCCATTTCCTGGGTCTCACCTTCCCGCAAAACTCTATGGCTCAGTACTTTTCAAGCTTAACAATCCCTTCCCAACGCAGAGCATTTATGCTGGCCAGGCTCAATATATTTCCCTCGGCTGTGTTCACAGGCAGATACAAGTGTATCCCCTATGAGGCAAGACTCTGCAGATGTCTCT
>NW_015174324.1:152726-166166 GCF_001447785.1 Gekko japonicus | reverse complement strand
TTATTATTATATGATACAAATCACTATACTTTGATGGTTTCTGCTTGTTGGCATATGGGCTGACTTGTACTGTTATTTTTTTTCTTTAAAGCTATTGTTATGCCAATAAAAGTTATTGGAATTGGATTGCTAGCTATTGGGGGGGGGATGTGCAGATCTGTCCTCACACAGGAGGGAGAGCTTGTACCTGAAGGCGGGCCGTGGGGGGGGCTCTGCAACTTACCTGATTGCTTCTTGTTCCTCGTGGCTCAACTGAGGGCTGCTGGGACCAGGGGGTGGGGCTTGTTGCATGTGACCGCCCCCTGGGCTTTTTACTGCCAGAGCTGGTGGGAGTTCCATGTTCCAGCATTTTTTTAAAAAAACTTGCTTAATCATGTGGGTACCTGATTCCGATTGAGACTGTGTTGGAAGGGTAGAAAGCTTTTTAAGCGCCCCACCCCCAATATCATTTCAAGAGTGCCCTGTTGCATTGGTATAAATAGCGCTCCCCCAGGACCGGCCATGATGGATGGGGAATAAAGCCCCTCCCTCTTTGAGCGAAAGCCCTGATCCAGATCAGATCCCCATCCCTCTAGTGAGTTTTTTTATTTTGAAGCTGGCTGTTTTGTACACAGAACCCCCAGAGTATTGTATCACTAGGCCCTGAGTGGGAATTTGAATGTGGCTGTCCTAGTCTGACATGTAAATCATTACCACACTGGCATTTGTGGTTTGCAGACCCACTTCAAAATGCAGTGTGGCATGTGGAGCAACTTTTCTGTATATGTACATTGCACTTTAAAGCTTCTCCCAACACTGTTACCTCTTTAACTTTGTTATGCTCACATTCCTTAGGTTGCCTTGGTGACCTTCAGCAGACAGACTTTATTACAAGTATTTATCATGCAATTGACACTTAAGTATCTCTTAGAGGAGATCGAAGAAAGCGGGAATAGCTTAATTAAATGGATTCAGAATTCTTATCAGATATTTTGTTCATTGAGTTTTCTTTAGTCAATTTTGTTCTAAATCAAACTTCACTTAAAGAATTGATTGTACACTTTTACATCATCCCATTTCCATTCTAATGTCATGCAAATGGCAGTACTTCAGTTATATTTTACACTACATTGGTTCAGTGATTTACTAGTACATTGTGTACTTGATTTGACTGAATGCAAAAATATTAACGCTGTTATGTGAGGTGCGCGAGTGATTTTTCTCCTTTCATTTTCAAGGCTTTCTATTATTGAAAGATGCTTTATAGGAGGCTTTGTATGCTTGAAAGCTACCTGCAGCATATCAGCTTTAAATGGCAAAATTAATTTCAGTGTTACAATGCATCATCATCCTTTACACCCATCTCCTCCCCTGACTTCAATATGCAAAATATAAAGTACAATGCTTACATATATATTATCATATTAATTCTTAATACTAGATGCAAAATATTAATGGGAGAACTTCTCTAATTTTTCTGCTTCAGAATTCAGGCAGGCATTAGGGCTTGTCCACTTAAGTGGTAAAGTACTTTCATAATATTGGTTGAGTAATGTAAGTATCATCATTATATCTAATTTTGAACACAGCCCCAACTGCAGATCCTTAAATCCGGTGACTGGGATTATGTCTTGATAGTAGGCATTGTCTTGACCTCAGCCATCGTCATCATAGAAGGTGTGTGGAAGATGGAGGAAGAAGGGGAGCTGCTATGCAAGGCAGGCAGACAGAGGCCAGTGAGGAGGAGGGGAAGTTCAGGAGCTGCTGCTGCCCCTGCCACATGAACCAGGCAGACAGATGCACTATGACTGGGGGAGAGTGGGATCTGTTGCACTCTATTGCATGAGCCAGGGAGGTGGTAGTGATGCTGCAGTGGGCACAGGAGGGGAGGATAGTTGGATCTTCTGTCTCTACCTGCTGTATGAGGAATAGGGGTGTGCAAAAAAAAAAAATCGGTATTTTTCGGATTTGGATATATTGAACCCGTTTTTTGGGGGGAAATCCACAAAACCCCGAAATGGGGCCATTGAACTCAATTGCAAAAATCTTCTGAAAAGTTTGCAGGGGGCTGGGAGTGAGGGGGTTTGAGGTAGAGGCTCCAAATATGGACTGTAGCTGCTGGAGCCTCTCCCCAAAAGACCCCCAAAGTTTTGAAAAGATTGGACCAGGGGGTCCAATTCCAGGGGCATCCAAAGAGGGTGCCCCCAATTCTCCATTATTTCCTATGGGAAAAAGGCAGGCAGCAGAATCTCTCTAAGAAAGTAAGTGAAGTGTGGTGGTAGTGTGAAGGGGTATATTTGCCAGGCCAGCAGCAGAACTTGTGCAGTGTGCTCCCCAGAACCAGTGCCACTGTGCCAGTCAGTGCCCAAATCCAACTGGACTCAGTTCAGACCAGAGAATCCCTGCAGCGTAAACTGAGGTAGCATGTTTGCCAGCCAGGCCAGCAGCAGCAGAACCTGTGCAATGTGGACCCCAGGACCTGTACCATTGTGCCAGTCAGTGCCAAACCCAACAGAACTCAGGTAGAACCAGAGAATCCCTGCAGCATAAACTGAGGGGTCATGTTTGTCAGCCAGGCCAGCAGCAGAACCTGTGCAGTGTGCCCCCCAGAACCAGTGCCACTGTGCCAGTCAGTGCCAAACCCAACAAAGGTAGAACCAGAAGACCTCTGCAGCATAAACTGAGGGGTCATGTTTGTCAGCCAGGCCAGCAGCAGAACCGGTGAAATGTGGACTCCAGAACCCAACAGAGGATCTCTGCAGCATAAACTGAGGGGAGCAGGACCTGTGCAACTTAGTAATCACTAGGGGTGTGCGATTTGGCTTGACAAAGAGACATTAATGTTAGATCCGGCCCTCGTAACAAATGAGTTTGACACCTCTGTGGCTAGAATAATAGAATTGGAAGGGACCTCCAGGGTCATCTAGTCCAACCCCCCGCACAATGCAGGAAATTCACAAATACCCCCCCTTCACACCCCCCGTGACCCCCCTGCTCCATGCCCAGAAGATGACTAGCTTGTTTTGGAAATCCAAAGGTGCCCGCAGGATCAAAAAGATTTGGGACCCCTGTTCTAAACAATCATTTGCCCAAACCATGGCTTGGTATAATGCAGCCTACTTCGTCAGATGAATGAAGTGTTACCTCTAGCTAGCACCGAAGGTGTGACTCTTCATGCATCTAGCCAAGCAAGCAGTCTGCCTCTGTCTCATGTCAGCTTACCTCAAAATACATTTGTTTGTCTTTCTGATATGCCCCAAGACTCTTCTTCGTTAACCCACAACAAGAAGCCCTGCCCACTAATGCCTCAGAAAGTGAGAGGGAGGGGGTAGTGTCTATCTGTCCACTGATCCTCCTCTCTCGCAGCACTACACCAACACCAGCTGTCACTGCCTGCCTCAGTGGAGGAGGCTTAGCCTAGGTGTGGCAGCTGCCCTTCATCACAGGCTCTCCCTATCTCACCTCACCCCTGCAAAAAAAGAAAGTTATTTTTCAGTATACACAACCAGTGTTCCCTTTAAGTGGCCTCGAGAGCCTGAACTTGTTCCCTGAGAACCAGGAGCTCCTTGCATCAAGCACTCACCCATGACTTCTGTCCAGCTGGCAGATAGTTATACATGTTGCACTCAGTGCAATAGACTGGATAGCCCCCAACCCCGTTGACATTATACCTTCAGAATTGTTTTTTTAAATCCCTTTTTTACATATTTCCTATTTACGTAGATCTGTTTGTGGAAAGTGTGCTTACCCTTTTAGGGATGTGGAGAGTCTAGTGCCCTGGCTTCCTCACCCTGCTGCTGAACTTGTGTGTCTGCTAAGCTCGCCTGTTTATTCCCTTGTTCCAGACACTTTGGCATTGGAGTGGTGCTTGCTACCTTGCAGAGCTTGTCTCTTAAGTATTAATGTGACAATCTTATAATTTTACTAATGGCATAATTTTCTTTTATCATTCTCTAACTGTTGTTGATATTTGTACTGTGATGGCTCAAGACCACCGGTTGTTAATATTGTTAATAAAGGAAGATATAGGATTAAAAAGAAGGTAGAAAACTCTTCTTTTTAGACTTGTCCTGTTCTGAAAGCAAATGCTTATTGGTAGACTAGGTCACAGCAAAGCATTGGAATTGAGGCACAGTTTGTGTTGGAGAGTCTGCCCTTTACCTTTTCACTCACTCACTGCTTTTTTGATGGTAGATTCTCTACGTTGCCTGCAGAGTAACAGGTTCCCAGACCTGGGGTCTTCTGCTCAAAGTCTTCTTACAGCTAAAGTATGCAGAATGATAGTTGATTTTCCCTTGTCCTTGAAGGTGAGAATGGTTTCCTTAATGCAACCAAAACTTTCTCACTTGATTATGGGAGTTGGTCATTTATCTGAAGCAGTTAGATAAAACCACAGCTCTGAGTGTTCCATCAGATGTAAAGAGCTGTATGTTTCTCTAGATAGCCTCAGGGATTCTCCCAACACAAGGTATCTTGTGATCTGATTCTGACTTGCAGGAATGGTGCAAATAATTCATATTATGACTCCTGCATGGTCAGTCCCCGTATCACATTAGCTAATAAAAGGGCATCCTGAAATATGAAATATCATACCTAAACTTACTAAGTCTTCCTTCTTACTAATAATTTGACCATTGTATATTTTGGCAGTTGAATTCTTTTAAGCACTCTGTAACCACTAAGCAAGAAATGTTATAGATTAAATGTATTGTAAAGCTGGCTTGCAAGTGGTATCTTTTTTATCTGATGTTTAATGGAAAGAAAATGTTAATTTAGGGTAATGAAATAGGCCTCCAAGTATGGTGGATGAATAGACCATTAGGTTAATTAAAACGAGGATTTGTATCACTGCTGTAGTGGAACTATCATTTTGAAGGAGACAGTTTCATTTAGTGCTTGAATAGTGAAATTTAGAATGTCTCTTTCCCAAACTGGATTTACGACACACAAGACCAAGATAAATGGCAAGGGCAATTCAAATTTCTATTCATTTACTTTTACCTGTCTACCATGACTTGTCAGTCTTGACTGCTTGTCACATAAAGGTGAAGATTTATCTAGCCTTATTAAATGTAAATTGTGTTCCTTCACTGTCCATCAAAGAAGCAGCAAGTTCAATACAAAAAGCGTTAAACTTGTGACAAACGATATACAGGAAAATTCTGATACCTTACAGTTGTTGTCTCAGTCTGTAGAGCATCGGGCATATTGAAGGTTTTTTCAAATAAGTTGCAGAAAGAGAAATGAGTTGTTTGATTTACAGTTGACAATACTCATTGTTTGGCTTTGAGGAGCTACTTATAGATACTGGAATAGAAGAAGAAATAAGAACATAAGAGAAACCAATGTTGGATCATGCCAATGGCCCATTCAGTCCAATACTCTGTCACACAGTGGCCAAAAATACCAGGTGCCATCAGGAGGTCCAGCAGTGGGACCAGGACACTAGAAGCCCTCCCACTGTTGCCCCCCCCCACAAGCACCAAGAATACAGAGCATCACTTGCCCCAGACTGAGAGCCGATGGGCATAACTATTGGAGAAGAGAGAGCAAAGAAATATGAAGATATATAAAATTTTATTTTATCTGACCTAATTTATGGTCAGTCAGTCAAATAGTTTATTGTATATAGCCATAGGCCATTACAAGTTGAGAAGCCACAAAATACAGTGATAAATTAAACTGTAAAACTAGAATATAAAAATTTGTGATTAAAACATATTAAAACTTAACAGACTACATTTTCAAGAAACTGCCCTCAAGAATTCCCTCTCAGACCTTAACTTCTTTGCTGCAAAGGCAAACAGAGAGACTCTGTAGGATACATATACATCATTATCGGATAGCAGGAATACAATCTTTTGGTCTACAGAATATGAGTTTATGGCAGATAGAATTCTTGCCAAAAATTTAACCCTGGGGTAGTGTATAATGGGCAGAATAAGATATAATGTGGTAAGTCCTCTGATGGAAGCAATCCACAGCCACAGACATGTTGGTCCAATGGTATGGCCCCTATGAGGTATAAAAGTCTTCTGTCAATTGAGGAATTTGATAATTTATTGCACAATCGCACTCTGGCTATAGAGTCATATGCGGATTTAAAATCCACAAAAGCCGCATACAGAGAAGTTGTTCCTTTAGAAGCATACTTCTCAATAAGATGCTGAATAATCAGACATTGATCTATTGTGCCTCTCCCTGACCTGAAACCTGCCTGTTCTGGTGCCAAATTGTTGTCTTGCTCAAACCAGTCCAATAGTTTGTCCAAAAGATGCCTTGCATACAGCTTGCTTATAATATTTAGCAAGCTAATTGGCCTATAGTTTGATGGGTCCTCCCTTTTACCTTTTTTATAGAATGGTACTATTATAGCCAATCCCCATGATTTTGGAATACAACCTGTGTCATCAATATACGTAAAGAGGGGGGGCAAGAAATCCTTATTTTCTTTCAGTAATGCAGGGGGGACACCATCATAGCTGGGGGCTTTAGCATTTTTCATCTGATATATATGAGATTTAATCTCATCACAAATTACAGGAGACGATTTAGGAATATTTTCTAATACTATTGGTGAAAGAGGCTGATTTGCATCCTTATACAATCCTTTAAAAAAAGAAACCCACCTATCTGGTGACATGAGGATGTTAGAGTCTTAGGGCCTGAGAGTCTACCGGAGATTAATTTCCAGAAAAGGGATGAGTTTTTATCTTTAACTGATTCAATCAGTTTTTTCCAAAGTTCCCTAGAATGCTCTTTCTTGCTACTTTGTATCAGCAACTTATACTCTTTTTCTGTTGTAGCAATTTTGAAAGGGCTTCGCCTTTATTGTGACCTTCTGATGTCAGATATTGTTGGTATCTCCAGTTTAATATTTTCTTTGCCATCCTACAGTTCTGATTGAACCATGGTTTGGAATGATTACCAAAATTTTGGAATTTGCCATCAGACAGATGGACTAGATATGGATTTAGCTTTTGAATCAGCTTTTCATGAGTGGATACAGGATCATTATCTGCCATATGACTTCCTAGGGAATTATATGGGTTTCTTAGGTTCTCCTGTGTTAAAATATCTTTTAGGCTTTGTGCCAACTTAGAGGACCATCTTGGCATCCATCCCTCTCTAGGGATGCAATTTCAGCAGGGTATTTATCTTCCAGTTGTAAATTCCCAGGATCCCATTGCAAGCTCAGAAATAGGGGGAAATGATCACCCTCCAAATATGGCATCACTTTAAAAATCCCAATCATAGAATCATAGAATGTTACTTGCAGGTCATCTAGTCCAACCCTCTGCACTCTGCAGGAGCATAGCTGAAAGATAGCTCTACATACCTGCAACATACCCGAAAGATGGTCATCCAGCCTCCGTTTGAAAACGTCCAGCGAAGAAGCACCCACCACATCCCGAGGCAGACGGTTCCCCTGCTCAACCACTCTTACAGTTAGGAAGTTTCTCCTGATATTTAGCCGGTAATGACTCCCTTGTAATTTCCACCCATTAGATCTAGTCTTGCAATCCGGAGCAAGAGAGAATAGATCTGCTCCATCTTCTACACGACAGCCCTTCAAATACTTGAAGACTGCAATCATGTCCCCTCTAAGCCTTCTCTTTCCCAGGCTAAACATACCCAACTCTTTCAGCCTTTCCTCATAAGACTTGGATTCCAACCCTCTCACCATCCTGGTTGCCCTCTTCTAGACACGCTCAAGCTTGTCAACATCCTTCCTAAAATGTGGTGGCCAAAACTGGACACAGTACTCCAGTTGAGGCTTGACCATAGCAGAATAGAGCGGAACTACCACCTCCCGTGATCTGGACACAATGCTTCTGTTAATGCATCCTAAGAATCATGGAGAGAAGGGCTTCATCAACCAAAATATAGTCGATGGTGCTGACTCTCACCCCTACCATAAATGTAAATTTGCCCAGGATGTCCCCTGTGGTTGATCCATTTAAAATGTAAAGGCTCAATCTGTGGGCGAATTTGCTCCGGAGAGCCCCTGCATAATTTGCTTTTTGGTCTTTTGATAACCTTTATTGTTTAAATGACTCAGATGTCTCTTTCACAGTATTTAAAGTCATCTTGAATTTAGAGGCCAAAAATGTATCCCCCGGGCCCATACGGGCATTCATATCGCCCCCTAGCAGAATCGAGGCGTCTGGATGTTCTAGGGTAAGGGCCCTAATGTAGCCTTCCAGAGACGCCCAGTTCTCCTCCAGTTCCGCTTTTCTACTAGAGGGGGGCAGGTACACATTTATGATCAATAGATTCCTCTTACCCCCTGTAATCACTACTGCCATTGCTAGCTGACTTAAATGAGGCTTCTCAAAAGATTTCACCCTCAAAGAGGTTGATGTAAGGATACCCAGCCCCCCTTTCAATCTCCCTGTTTCCTGTCCTGGAATTGTGTTTACCTTTAAAAAGTCAAAGCCATCTAGTATCAAATCATCATCATACCAGGTTTCTTGTAATACAATAATGTCATAATTACGATGAAGAAAAGGGGTGTCCGAAGCTTGGGAAATACACCATGTCCAACCTGCCACATTCCACGATAACAATTCACTAGTGGAGGCCAATTTCAGGTTGTTTCCAGACTCACACCGTTATGTTTGAAAATTCATTTTTTTTTTTTGGGCTAGCCTGATCCTTTACTATGTCTAGCCACTGAGCCACTTCCTCCTGGCTAGCGGAGGATGGCTCACTAGTATTTCCCTCCTCAATTAACATTCCTATCTCTGGAGCAGATTGGTTCACACCTGATGCTTGGTTGTTAGTAAAAAGGAGAGCTGTAGCTGGTAGGCAAGAAGGATAGTCCAAAAAGGTGGAGATTTAACCCCAAAATATTTTTACAACAGAAGGATAGGGAAGATTTATTAAGAAGGGTGGAATATTATTTTTAAGAAAATAAGCAATCAGCAGAGGAAGATATAATTTGGGATGCAGCAAAGATGGTCATTATAGGAATATGTATTACTAAATAAATTTATTTTAGGAAGAAAATGGGGATTAAAAGAGAACAAAAGTTAAAGGAAATATCAGAATTACAGAGAAGTTTGCAAAAGAAATATGAAAAGCAAATTCAGGATAAATTGAATAATTTGAAAAAGGAGCTATAGGAACTGGATTCACTTTCTATGTGGAAAAAGTGAAATGTGAAAAATGATTATCAAAGTAGTAATATTAATACAATGAAGAGACTGGCAAACTATTTGAAGAGGAGGAGAGAAAGGCAAAAAATAACTTGTATGAAAAATGAAACATGATAATGAACTGGAACAGATGACCTGCAAAGAAGCATGCCTTAGCAAACTATCAAGTGCCCAATGACGTCCTTTCTTTACACGGCAAGTGTCTCTAACTTGGTTTTCACAAGCCAATTATACAGCTACCTTGAGATAAACAAGATAATAACTTAATGATCTTCACTTGGCCATTCAACAAGATTTACTCAAAATAAATTAACCCCCCTCTGCAAAATGCCTTCCCCACCTCGTTTCACTTCATGTACACAAGGTCAAATTGCTCCAGATGACCATTAAGGAGGTTCTCTTGACACAGAGTTTGGATGGCACATTTTTCAGTTAAGTATTTTAAGAGTACTCAGTTGTAGGGATGGGCACAAACTGGAAAAATGTTCAGTTCGTGGCATGTCCCATTTGTAAACCACAGACCATCACGGACTTTTAAGAGACAAACATACTGGTTCAGGTTATAAGGTTCATGGTGCAGTAGAATGGCCTCCTGGCATGCTAAGGACACCGAACTCACAGGGGGAGTTCGCTGGGAGCGGTGGCGCAGGCAATACAATGCCTGCTATTAACATCAATAGCGAACAGCCACAATGGCTGTTCGAATCCCCACCGCGGCCGGAGTGAGCTCCCGGCCCCCAGTCCCAGCTCCCGCCAACCCAGCGGCTCAAAAATAACACCAGTAGAGAAATGGGTACCTGCCTTAGGAGGCAGGGGGCACCCCTCCTCCTGGTTCCGTGCCAGGAGGATTGTCGGCGGCAGCAAGAGAAGTGGCGGCGGAAAGAACATGGCGGCATCCAGGCAATCCAAGGAGGCGACGACCAGAGGCGGAGCCGGGCGACGTAACTGCGAGATGACGCGGCACGGCAGGAGCCCGATGGGGACGTGTAGCCGACAGCCGCAGTCCGAAGGAGGAAAACATCGAGCAGCCTGCCTGATGGTCGTCAGTCACCCGGAGCGCAGGGTCTATGCCTGAAGCCGCCAGCGGAGATGAGGAGGAAAAGCCCGACACGGGGTGCTGTTAGGTAACAACCCCCCCCTGTGAATTTGTGGCCCTAGTTAGGCAACAGCTACTGAAGTAGTTCAATGTAAACCACTCTGAGACCCATTGGGGGTCATGAGCGGTATAGAAATCAAAAATGTAATGTAAATGGGCGCCGCTTGTATCTTTAAGTCAAGAATTTAAAAATTTTGAGATAACTTTTTGGAAGGAGTTAGAGAAAAAAGGCTTTTTTAGGCTGAAAGATATGTATAATTCACAAGGAAATTTGATCCCAATTCAAGAAGTACAAGAGAAAGTAAGAGGATATATTGGTTAAGAATCATGGGATTATATAGTGTTTTGAGATGATGTATTTACTCTGATGTAGTAAATAAGAAGGATAACCCCTTCAAAAATCTCTATAGTTCTAAAGATGACAATAAGAAGGGGATTGCAAGGAAAGTGTATAGATTATTTAACAAAGATAAGGACTTTATGATCAGGACAATTCAATCTAAATGGGAGAAGGAGGTGAACCTATCAGTACAAAAGGTAAATAGACTAATGAAAGGAATACTGGAAATAAAAATGGAAAAATTTAAAGAATTGGAAATGAAATTAATTTTGAAATGGTATAGGACACCTGCTCAATTGTCGTATATGATTAAGGGAATGAAATCAGAGTGTTGGCATTGTAAAAAGGTAAGGGGATATTATGCACATCTTTGGTGGGAATGCCTTAAGGTAATGGGATTTTGGAATTTGATCCTGGAAAAGGTGGATAATTTATGTAGTGTTAAGATTGAGTTGAATGAGAAAGTGTTATATCTTGTTCGTGGTCTCTGCATCACACCTTTGGGATATAGTGCGCCTGTGTCGACCTCGATCGGTTCCTCTTGAAAGCGAAAGGGATTTTCGCACCTGCTCCCCAGTCGCGCACCGGCCCCGCTGTGCATGATCAAGGGAGGGGCACGACAATCCCGCCAGTTTTCTGACCGCTGTGCTGGTAGGATCTTCTCCGCTTCAGTCAGTAACACATTTGGGCTTTTAGGCCTATTCCTTGTTTTTCTTCTTGTTTATTTTTGTTAAGTGAAAGGACTTTGTTTCTACAGATTTATTTCCTTTTGGACTCTGTTGTGTGTCCCCTCCCGGCCTATGGCCAAGAGGTGGGGTTTCTTTAAACGGTGCCTTAAGTGTGGTAGCAAGATGCCCCCCCGACGGACACTTGCTTTGTCTTTTGTGCCTCGGGGAATCGCACTGAGTTAACTCTTGTGCTCATTGCACGAAGTTTTCGAAGCAGACAAGGAATAACAGAGCCGCTAGACTTCGCGTTGCACTTTTGGAGTTAGCGCTTTCACCGATGTCGTCATAGGAAACTTCTGGGCATGTGTCAATGTTGACTGCCACCTCAGCATCGATGGCTGCGCTGTCCCCGATACTGACTCACATAGATGTCAACTACCCAATGCTGAAACGCTCGGCCCAGACATCTCAGTCCTTAGCTCATACTCCCTCAAAAAACTGCAGGGAAGGCAAGGACGATCGGCTAGTCAAGCATAAAAAGCATAAGAAAACTCCCCCTACGCAATCTCTGCTGACCCCTCGGAGGGTCTCGGAACCAAATCCTACGAGGGCTGCTTCCCTTGAGTTTTCAAGCTGAGAGCAGCCACAAGGTGTACCTCAGTCGCCTTCGCTGTGTCCTATCCAGCTTACTAACTCTGAGCATATATGGACTTGACACAGATCTCCCGGTCTTCCAGTGTCGAAAGTCTGCACTCAGACCGCGGAGCCGATGCATTTGTCCATCCTTCACAGCTCCGACCTGATGATTGAGACCGACCATCAGCACCGATCCACCTGCCACCACCGCCCTCCTGGGACCATTGGCAGTGGCAATACATGTATGGGGCCTATCCATTTACAGGCAGTATGCTGTGGTTCCCACCCCAACCAATGGAATGGGACCGTAAGTCCACCTCTTCACATCTTTCCCAGTATGAAGATCCTCCATCAATGCTGGAGTTCGTGAGGCCCCAACCGTCGAGGCTGACGGGCAAACCTTCCAAGCCGTCGCACCCAACAGTGCCAAAGTTTAAAGAGGCATCGAATCCGATTCCATCAATACCGATGTTACCTATGTCCTTTTCCGAGCTGTCTGAGCACTCCAGCTCTTCAGACGCATCCTCCCAATTAGGGGACGAAAACCGAGATCCTCCGGTGGAACCCTTGCCGCCTCAGCAAGTGGGCGATGATCTTCCAATCTCCCCTTCAGAAGACTTGAAATCGTATGGAGATTTCATCAAGCGGATGGCTAACATGCTCACTCTGTCTACGGTACAGCCCCCACCTACTGTGACAGACTCCGTGTTTGATATCGTCCAGATGGACACCTCTACCCCGATTGCCTTACCGATGACTTCAGTCCTCCTTCAGGTGGCTAAAGTTCCATGGTCTCACCCGGCATCTACCCCCCGTCTCAAGCCGGAGGGTAGATCATATGTATAAGGTGCAGGAGCAGGGTGCTGAATTTGTTTACCCACCCTAAACCTAACTCTGTAGTAGTAACTTCTTCCTCCAAGGGCAGACGCAGTCATTCCACCCCCTCTGAGAAAGAAGGAAGGAAATTTGATTCGTTTGGAAGAAAATTTTATTCTGCAGGAGGACTTGGCATCAAGACCTCAAACTATACAGCGTGTATGGGGTGATAACAGTTTGGTCTTTTTGGAGCAGATGTCTGAATTTATTGCAACCCTCCCTGAGGATGCTAACCATCAGGCTTGCAGGATTCAGAAGGAGGGAATGCTTTTGGCTAAGCATCAGCTCAATGCAGCTAAGCACACATCGGATCCAATAGATATTATTTACCTTGACTTCCAGAAAGCTTTTTGATAAAGTTCCTCATCAAAGGCTCCTAAGTAAGCTCAAAAATCATGGGATAGAAGGACAAGTCCTTTTATGGATCAAAAACTGGCTAGTTCATAGAAAACAGAGAGTGAGTGTAGGTGGGCAATTTTCTCAGTGGAGGGTGGTAAGCAGTGGGGTACCACAGGGATCAGTACTTGGTCCACTGCTTTTTAACTTGTTCATAAATGATTTGGAGATGGGAGTAAGCAGTGAAGTGGCTAAATTTGCGGATGATACAAAGTTGTTCAAGGTGGTGAAAACCAGTGAGGATTGTGAGGCACTCCAAAGGGATCTGTCAAGGATGGGCAAGTGGGC